>NW_027253153.1:12500-17516 GCF_044704955.1 Pristiophorus japonicus | reverse complement strand
TGTGTGTGAGAGAGAGAGGGTGCAGTCTGTGTGTGAGAGAGAAGTGAGTGACAGTCTGTGTGTGAGAGAGAGAGAGTGACAGTCTGTGTGTGAGAGAGAGAGAGAGAGAGAGTGACAGTCTGTGTGTGAGAGAGAGAGAGAGAGTGACAGTCTGTGTGTGAGAGAGAGAAGAGAGAGAAGTGACAGTCTGTGTGTGAGAGAGAGAGAGAGAGAGAGTGACAGTCTGTGTGTGAGAGAAAGAGAGAGAGAGAGAGAGAGTGACAGTCTGTGTGTGAGAGAGAGACAGAGTGACAGTCTGTGTGTGAGAGAGAGAGAGTGACAGTCTGTGTGTGAGAGAGAGAGAGAGAGAGAGACAGTGACAGTCTGTGTGTGTGTGAGAGAGAGAGAGTGACAGACTGTGTGTGAGAGAGAGAGAAGGAGAGAGAGATAGTGACAGTCTGTGTGTGGGAGTGAGAGAGAGAGAGTGACAGTCTGTGTGTGAGAGAGAGATAGAGTGACAGTCTGTGTGTGTGAGAGAGAGAGAGTGACAGTCTTGTGTGTGAGAGAGAGAGAGTGACAGTCTGTGTGTGAGAGAGAGAGAGTGACAGTCTGTGTGTGAGAGAGAGAAAGAGAGTGACAGTCTGTGTGTGTGAGAGAGAGAGTGACAGTCTGTGTGTGAGAGAGAGAGAGTGACAGTCTGTGTGTGAGAGAGAGAGAGAGAGTGACAGTCTGTGTGTGAGAGAGAGAGAGTGACAGTCTGTGTGTGAGAGAGAGTGAGTGACAGTCTGTGTGAGAGAGAGAGAGAGAGAGTGACAGTCTGTGTGTGAGAGAGAGAGTGACAGTCTGTGTGTGAGAGAGAGAGAGTGACAGTCTGTGCGTGAGAGAGAGAGAGTGACAGTCTGTGTGTGAGAGAGAGACAGTCTGTGTGTGAGAGAGAGTGACAGTCTGTGTGAGAGAGAGAGAGAGTGACAGTCTGTGTGTGAGAGAGAGACAGTCTGTGTGTGAGAGAGAGAGAGAGTGACAGTCTGTGTGTGAGAGAGAGAGAGAGTGACAGTCTGTGTGTGGAGATAGAGAGAGTGACAGTCTGTGTGTGAGAGAGAGTGAGTGACAGTCTGTGATAGAGAGAGAGTGAGTGACAGTCTGTGTGTGAGAGAGAGAGAGTGACAGTCTGTGTGTGAGAGAGTGAGAGAGAGAGAGTGACAGTCTGTGTGTGATAGAGAGAGAGAGAGTGAGAGAGAGAGAGTGACAGTCTGTGTGTGTGAGAGAGAGAGATAGTGACAGTCTGTGTGTGAGAGAGAGAGAGAGAGAGAGTGACAGTCTGTGTGTGAGAGAGAGAGGGTGACAGTCTGTGTGTGAGAGAGAGAGAGAGTGACAGTCTGTGTGTGAGAGAGAGAGAGTGACAGTCCTGTGTGTGAGAGAGAGAGGGTGACAGTCTGTGTGTGAGAGAGAGAGAGAGAGTGACAGTCTGTGTGTGAGAGAGAGAGGGTGACAGTCTGTGTGTGTGAGAGAGAGAGAGTGACAGTCTGTGTGTGAGAGAGAGAGAGTGACAGTCTGTGTGTGTGAGAGAGAGAGAGAGAGAGTGACAGTCTGTGCGTGAGAGAGAGAGAGAGTGACAGTCTGTGTGTGAGAGAGAGACAGTCTGTGTGTGAGAGAGTGACAGTCTGTGTGTGAGAGAGAGAGAGTGACAGTCTGTGTGAGAGAGAGACAGTCTGTGTGTGAGAGAGAGAGAGAGTGACAGTCTGTGTGTGAGAGAGAGAGAGAGAGAGTGACAGTCTGTGTGTGAGAGAGAGAGAGAGAGACAGTGACAGTCTGTGTGTGTGAGAGAGAGAGAGAGAGTGACAGTCTGTGTGTGAGAGAGAGAGAGAGAGAGAGAGAGAGAGAGAGAGTGACAGTCTGTGTGTGAGAGAGAGAGTGACAGTCTGTGTGAGAGAGAGAGAGAGAGAGAGTGACAGTCTGTGTGTGTGAGAGAGAGAGAGTGACAGTCTGTGTGTGTGAGAGAGAGAGTGACATTCTGTGTGTGAGAGAGAGACAGTCTGTGTGTGAGAGAGAGTGACAGTCTGTGTGAGAGAGAGAGAGTGACAGTCTGTGTGTGAGAGAGAGAGAGAGAGAGTGACAGTCTGTGTGTGAGAGAGAGAGAGAGAGAGAGACAGTGACAGTCTGTGTGTGTGAGAGAGAGAGAGAGTGACAGTCTGTGTGTGAGAGAGAGTGACAGTCTGTGTGTGAGAGAGAGAGAGTGACAGTCTGTGCGTGAGAGAGAGAGTGACAGTCTGTGTGTGAGAGAGAGACAGTCTGTGTGAGAGAGAGTGACAGTCTGTGTGAGAGAGAGAGAGAGTGACAGTCTGTGTGTGAGAGAGAGACAGTCTGTGTGTGAGAGAGAGAGAGAGTGACAGTCTGTGTGTGAGAGAGAGACAGTCTGTGTGTGAGAGAGAGAGAGAGTGACAGTCTGTGTGTGAGAGAGAGAGAGAGAGAGTGACAGTCTGTGTGTGTGAGATAGAGAGAGTGACAGTCTGTGTGTGAGAGAGAGTGAGTGACAGTCTGTGTGTGAGAGAGAGATGAGTGACAGTCTGTGTGTGTGAGAGAGAGAGAGAGTGACAGTCTGTGTGTGTGAGAGAGAGAGAGTGACAGTCTGTGTGTGAGAGAGAGAGAGTGACAGTCTGTGTGTGAGAGAGAGAGAGTGACAGTCTGTGTGTGAGAGAGAGAGAGAGAGAGATTGACAGTCTGTGTGTGAGAGAGAGAGGGTGACAGTCTGTGTGTGAGAGAGAGAGAGAGAGTGACATTCTGTGTGTGAGAGAGAGAGAGTGACAGTCTGTGTGTGAGAGAGAGAGGGTGACAGTCTGTGTGAGAGAGAGAGAGAGAGAGAGTGACAGTCTGTGTGTGAGAGAGAGAGAGTGACAGTCTGTGTGTGAGAGAGAGAGAGAGAGAGAGAGTGACAGTCTGTGTGTGAGAGAGAGAGAGTGACAGTCTGTGTGTGAGAGAGAGTGATTGACAGTCTGTGTGAGAGAGAGAGAGAGAGAGAGTGACAGTCTGTGCGTGAGAGAGAGAGTGACAGTCTGTGTGTGAGAGAGAGACAGTCTGTGTGTGAGAGAGAGTGACAGTCTGTGTGAGAGAGAGAGAGAGTGACAATCTGTGTGTGAGAGAGAGACAGTCTGTGTGTGAGAGAGAGAGAGAGTGACAGTCTGTGTGAGAGAGAGAGAGAGAGAGTGACAGTCTGTGTGTGTGAGATAGAGAGAGTGACAGTCTGTGTGTGAGAGAGAGTGAGTGACAGTCTGTGTGTGAGAGAGAGTGAGTGACAGTCTGTGTGTGAGAGAGAGAGAGAGAGTGACAGTCTGTGTGTGAGAGAGTGAGAGAGAGAGAGTGACAGTCTGTGTGTGATAGAGAGAGAGAGAGTGAGAGAGAGAGAGTGACAGTCTGTGTGTGAGAGAGAGAGAGAGATAGTGACAGTCTGTGTGTGAGAGAGAGAGAGAGAGAGAGATTGACAGTCTGTGTGTGAGAGAGAGAGGGTGACAGTCTGTGTGTGAGAGAGAGAGAGAGTGACAGTCTGTGTGTGAGAGAGAGAGAGTGACAGTCTGTGTGTGAGAGAGAGAGGGTGACAGTCTGTGTGTGAGAGAGAGAGAGAGTGACAGTCTGTGTGTGAGAGAGAGAGGGTGACAGTCTGTGTGTGTGAGAGAGAGAGAGAGAGAGAGAGTGACAGTCTGTGTGTGAGAGAGAGAGTGACAGTCTGTGCGTGAGAGAGAGAGAGTGACAGTCTGTGTGTGAGAGAGAGACAGTCTGTGTGTGAGAGAGAGTGACAGTCTGTGTGAGAGAGAGAGAGTGACAGTCTGTGTGTGAGAGAGAGAGTGACAGTCTGTGTGTGAGAGAGAGAGAGAGAGAGAGAGAGACAGTGACAGTCTGTGTGTGTGAGAGAGAGAGAGAGTGACAGTCTGTGTGTGAGAGAGAGAGAGAGAGAGAGTGACAGTCTGTGTGTGAGAGAGAGAGTGACAGTCTGTGTGAGAGAGAGAGAGAGAGAGAGTGACAGTCTGTGTGTGTGAGAGAGAGAGAGTGACAGTCTGTGTGTGAGAGAGAGAGAGTGACATTCTGTGTGTGAGAGAGAGAGAGAGAGTGACAGTCTGTGTGTGAGAGAGAGAGAGAGAGACATAGTGACAGTCTGTGTGTGAGAGAGGGAGAGAGAGATAGTGACAGTCTGTGTGTGAGAGAGAGAGAGAGAGAGAGTGACAGTCTGTGTGTGAGAGAGAGAGATAGTGACAGTCTGTGTGTGAGAGAGAGAGAGAGAGAGTGACAGTCTGTGTGTGAGAGAGAGAGGGTGACAGTCTGTGTGTGAGAGAGAGAGAGAGTGACAGTCTGTGTGTGAGTGAGAGAGAGAGACAGTCTGTGTGTGAGAGAGAGAGAGAGACAGTCTGTGTGTGAGAGAGAGTGACAGTCTGCGTGTGAGAGAGAGAGGGTGACAGTCTGTGTGTGAGAGAGAGAGAGAGAGTGACATTCTGTGTGTGAGAGAGAGAGAGTGACAGTCTGTGTGTGAGAGAGAGAGGGTGACAGTCTGTGTGAGAGAGAGAGAGAGAGAGAGAGTGACAGTCTGTGTGTGAGAGAGAGAGAGTGACAGTCTGTGTGTGAGAGAGAGAGAGAGAGAGAGAGTGACAGTCTGTGTGTGAGAGAGAGAGAGTGACAGTCTGTGTGTGAGAGAGAGTGATTGACAGTCTGTGTGAGAGAGAGAGAGAGAGAGTGACAGTCTGTGTGTGAGAGAGAGAGTGACAGTCTGTGTGTGAGAGAGAGACAGTCTGTGTGTGAGAGAGAGTGACAGTCTGTGTGAGAGAGAGAGAGAGTGACAGTCTGTGTGTGAGAGAGAGACAGTCTGTGTGTGAGAGAGAGAGAGAGTGACAGTCTGTGTGTGAGAGAGAGAGAGTGAGTGACAGTCTGTGTGTGTGAGATAGAGAGAGTGACAGTCTGTGTGTGAGAGAGAGTGAGTGACAGTCTGTGTGTGAGAGAGAGTGAGTGACAGTCTGTGTGTGAGAGAGTGAGAGAGAGAGAGTGACAGTCTGTGTG
>NW_027253153.1:0-7500 GCF_044704955.1 Pristiophorus japonicus | reverse complement strand
AGAGTGACAGTCTGTGTGAGAGAGAGAGAGAGAGAGAGTGACAGTCTGTGTGTGTGAGAGAGAGAGAGTGACAGTCTGTGTGTGAGAGAGAGAGAGTGACAGTCTGTGTGTGAGAGAGAGAGAGTGACATTCTGTGTGTGAGAGAGAGAGAGAGAGAGTGACAGTCTGTGTGTGAGAGAGAGAGAGAGAGATAGTGACAGTCTGTGTGTGAGAGAGAGAGAGAGAGATAGTGACAGTCTGTGTGTGAGAGAGAGAGAGAGAGAGAGTGACAGTCTGTGTGTGAGAGAGAGAGAGAGAGAGAGAGTGACAGTCTGTGTGTGAGAGAGAGAGAGAGATAGTGACAGTCTGTGTGTGAGAGAGAGAGAGATTGACAGTCTGTGTGTGAGAGAGAGAGGGTGACAGTCTGTGTGTGAGAGAGAGAGAGAGATAGTGACAGTCTGTGTGTGAGAGAGAGAGAGAGAGAGAGTGACAGTCTGTGTGTGAGAGAGAGAGAGAGAGAGAGAGAGTGACAGTCTGTGTGTGAGAGAGAGAGAGAGATAGTGACAGTCTGTGTGTGAGAGAGAGAGAGATTGACAGTCTGTGTGTGAGAGAGAGAGGGTGACAGTCTGTGTGTGAGAGAGAGAGAGAGAGTGACAGTCTGTGTGTGAGAGAGAGAGTGACAGTCTGTGTGTGAGAGAGAGAGAGAGAAAGAGAGAGAGAGTGACAGTCTGTGTGTGAGAGAGAGAGGGTGACAGTCTGTGTGTGAGAGAGAGTGAGTGACAGTCTGTGTGTGAGAGAGAGAGAGAGAGAGTGACAGTCTGTGTGTGAGAGAGAGAGAGAGAGAGAGAGTGACAGTCTGTGTGTGAGAGAGAGAGAGAGAGAGATAGTGACAGTCTGTGTGTGAGAGAGAGAGAGAGAGTGACAGTCTGTGTGTGAGAGAAAGAGAGAGAGAGTGACAGTCTGTGTGTGAGAGAGAGACAGAGTGACAGTCTGTGTGTGAGAGAGAGAGAGAGAGAGTGACAGTCTGTGTGTGTGAGAGAGAGAGAGAGAGAGAGACAGTGACAGTCTGTGTGTGTGTGAGAGAGAGAGAGTGACAGTCTGTGTGTGAGAGAGAGAGAGAGATAGTGACAGTCTGTGTGTGAGAGAGAGAGAGAGTGACAGTCTGTGTGTGAGAGAGAGAGAGAGATAGAGTGACAGTCTGTGTGTGTGAGAGAGAGAGAGTGACAGTTTGTGTGTGAGAGAGAGTGAGTGACAGTCTGTGTGTGAGAGAGAGAGAGTGACATTCTGTGTGTGAGAGAGAGAGAGAGAGTGACAGTCTGTGTGTGAGAGAGAGAGAGAGATAGTGACAGTCTGTGTGTGAGAGAGAGAGAGAGAGAGAGAGATAGTGACAGTCTGTGTGTGAGAGAGAGTGACAGTCTGTGTGTGAGAGAGAGAGAGTGACAGTCTGTGTGTGTGAGAGAGAGAGAGAGAGGGTGACAGTCTGTGTGTGAGAGAGAGAGAGAGAGAGAGTGACAGTCTGTGTGTGAGAGAGAGAGAGAGATAGTGACAGTCTGTGTGTGAGAGAGAGAGAGAGAGAGTGACAGTCTGTGTGTGAGAGAGAGACAGAGTGACAGTCTGTGTGTGAGAGAGAGAGAGAGACAGTCTGTGTGTGAGAGAGAGTGACAGTCTGTGTGTGAGAGAGAGAGTGACAGTCTGTGTGTGAGAGAGAGAGAGAGAGTGACAGTCTGTGCGTGAGAGAGAGAGTGACAGTCTGTGTGTGAGAGAGAGAGAGAGAGAGAGAGAGTGACAGTCTGTGTGTGAGAGAGAGTGATTGACAGTCTGTGTGAGAGAGAGAGAGAGAGTGACAGTCTTTGCGTGAGAGAGAGAGAGTGACAGTCTGTGTGTGAGAGAGAGACAGTCTGTGTGTGAGAGAGAGTGACAGTCTGTGTGTGAGAGAGAGAGAGTGACAGTCTGTGTGTGAGAGAGAGTGACAGTCTGTGTGTGAGAGAGAGAGAGAGAGAGAGTGACAGTCTGTGTGTGAGAGAGAGAGACAGTGACAGTCTGTGTGTGTGTGAGAGAGAGAGAGTGACAGTCTGTGTGTGTGAGAGAGAGAGAGAGTGACAGTCTGTGTGTGAGAGAGACTCAGTCTGTGTGTGAGAGAGAGAGTGACAGTCTGTGTGAGAGAGAGAGAGAGTGACAGTCTGTGTGTGTGAGAGAGAGAGAGTGACAGTCTGTGTGTGAGAGAGAGTGAGTGACAGTCTGTGTGTGAGAGAGAGTGAGTGGCAGTCTGTGCGTGAGAGAGAGAGAGTGACATTCTGTGTGTGAGAGAGAGAGAGTGACAGTCTGTGTGTGAGAGAGAGACAGTCTGTGTGTGAGAGAGAGTGACAGTCTGTGTGTGAGAGAGAGAGAGTGACAGTCTGTGTGTGAGAGAGAGAGAGTGACAGTATGTGTGTGAGAGAGAGAGAGTGACAGTCTGTGTGTGAGAGAGAGAGAGTGACAGTCTGTGTGTGAGAGAGAGAGAGTGACAGTCTGTGTGTGAGAGAGAGAGAGAGAGAGTGACAGCCTGTGTGTGAGAGAGAGAGAGAGAGTGACAGTCTGTGTGTGTGAGAGAGAGAGTGACAGTCTGTGTGTGAGAGAGAGAGAGAGTGACAGTCTGTGTGTGTGAGAGAGAGAGAGAGGGTGACAGTCTGTGTGTGAGAGAGAGAGAGAGAGTGACAGTCTGTGTGTGAGAGAGAGAGAGAGACAGTGACAGTCTGTGTGTGTGAGAGAGAGTGACAGTCTGTGTGTGAGAGAGAGAGAGAGAGTGAGAGAGTGACAGTCTGTGTGTGAGAGAGACTCAGTCTGTGTGTGAGAGAGAGAGAGTGACAGTCTGTGTGTGAGAGAGAGAGAGAGTGACAATCTGTGTGAGAGAGAGAGAGAGAGAGAGAGTGACAGTCTGTGTGTGTGAGAGAGAGAGAGTGACAGTCTGTGTGTGAGAGAGAATGAGTGACAGTCTGTGTGTGAGAGAGAGTGAGTGACAGTCTGTGTGTGAGAGAGAGAGAGTGACAGTCTGTGTGTGAGAGAGAGAGAGATAGTGACAGTCTGTGTGTGAGAGAGAGAGAGAGAGATAGTGACAGTCTGTGTGTGAGAGAGAGAGAGAGTGACAGTCTGTGTGTGAGAGAGAGAGAGAGAGATAGTGACAGTCTGTGTGTGAGAGAGAGAGAGAGAGATTGACAGTCTGTGTGTGAGAGAGAGAGGGTGACAGTCTGTGTGTGAGAGAGAGAGAGAGAGAGTGACAGTCTGTGTGTGAGAGAGAGAGAGTGACAGTCTGTGTGAGAGAGAGAGAGAGAGAGTGACAGTCTGTGTGTGAGAGAGAGAGAGAGAGAAAGAGAGAGAGAGTGATAGTCTGTGTGTGAGAGAGAGAGGGTGACAGTCTGTGTGTGAGAGAGAGTGAGTGACAGTCTGTGTGTGAGAGAGAGAGAGTGACAGTCTGTGTGTGAGAGAGAGAGAGAGAGTGACAGTCTGTGTGTGAGAGAGAGAGAGAGAGAGAGTGACAGTCTGTGTGTGTGAGAGAGAGAGAGAGAGAGATAGTGACAGTCTGTGTGTGAGAGAGAGAGAGAGAGAGAGTGACAGTCTGTGTGTGAGAGAAAGAGAGAGAGAGAGAGAGAGTGACAGTCTGTGTGTGAGAGAGAGACAGAGTGACAGTCTGTGTGTGAGAGAGAGTGACAGTCTGTGTGTGTGAGAGAGAGAGAGAGAGAGAGACAGTGACAGTCTGTGTGTGTGTGAGAGAGAGAGAGTGACAGACTGTGTGTGAGAGAGAGAGAGAGAGAGAGATAGTGAGAGTCTGTGTGTGAGAGAGAGAGAGAGTGACAGTCTGTGTGTGAGAGAGAGATAGAGTGACAGTCTGTGTGTGTGAGAGAGAGAGAGTGACAGTTTGTGTGTGAGAGAGAGTGAGTGACAGTCTGTGTGTGAGAGAGAGAGAGTGACATTCTGTGTGTGAGAGAGAGAGAGAGAGTGACAGTCTGTGTGTGAGAGAGAGAGAGAGATAGTGACAGTCTGTGTGTGAGAGAGAGAGAGAGAGAGATAGTGACAGTCTGTGTGTGAGAGAGAGAGAGAGAGACAGTCTGTGTGTGAGAGAGAGAGAGTGACAGTCTGTGTGTGTGAGAGAGAGAGAGAGAGGGTGACAGTCTGTGTGTGAGAGAGAGAGAGAGAGAGTGACAGTCTGTGTGTGAGAGAGAGAGAGTGACAGTCTGTGTGAGAGAGAGAGAGAGAGAGAGAGAGAGAGAGAGACAGTGACAGTCTGTGTGTGTGAGAGAGAGAGAGAGTGACAGCCTGTGTGTGAGAGAGAGAGTGACAGTCTGTGTGAGAGAGAGAGAGAGAGAGAGTGACAGTCTGTGTGTGTGAGAGAGAGAGAGTGACAGTCTGTGTGTGAGAGAGAGAGAGTGACAGTCTGTGTGTGAGAGAGAGAGAGTGACATTCTGTGTGTGAGAGAGAGAGAGAGAGAGTGACAGTCTGTGTGTGAGAGAGAGAGAGAGATAGTGACAGTCTGTGTGTGAGAGAGAGAGAGAGATAGTGACAGTCTGTGTGTGAGAGAGAGAGAGAGAGAGAGTGACAGTCTGTGTGTGAGAGAGAGAGAGAGAGAGAGTGACAGTCTGTGTGTGAGAGAGAGAGAGAGATAGTGACAGTCTGTGTGTGAGAGAGAGAGAGATTGACAGTCTGTGTGTGAGAGAGAGAGGGTGACAGTCTGTGTGTGAGAGAGAGAGAGAGAGATAGTGACAGTCTGTGTGTGAGAGAGAGAGAGAGAGAGAGTGACAGTCTGTGTGTGAGAGAGAGAGAGAGAGAGAGAGAGTGACAGTCTGTGTGTGAGAGAGAGAGAGAGATAGTGACAGTCTGTGTGTGAGAGAGAGAGAGATTGACAGTCTGTGTGTGAGAGAGAGAGGGTGACAGTCTGTGTGTGAGAGAGAGAGAGAGAGTGACAGTCTGTGTGTGAGAGAGAGAGTGACAGTCTGTGTGTGAGAGAGAGAGAGAGAGAGAAAGAGAGAGAGAGTGACAGTCTGTGTGTGAGAGAGAGAGGGTGACAGTCTGTGTGTGAGAGAGAGTGAGTGACAGTCTGTGTGTGAGAGAGAGAGAGAGAGTGACAGTCTGTGTGTGAGAGAGAGAGAGAGAGAGAGAGTGACAGTCTGTGTGTGAGAGAGAGAGAGAGAGAGATAGTGACAGTCTGTGTGTGAGAGAGAGAGAGAGAGTGACAGTCTGTGTGTGAGAGAAAGAGAGAGAGAGAGAGAGAGTGACAGTCTGTGTGTGAGAGAGAGACAGAGTGACAGTCTGTGTGTGAGAGAGAGAGAGAGAGAGTGACAGTCTGTGTGTGAGAGAGAGAGAGAGAGAGAGAGAGACAGTGACAGTCTGTGTGTGTGTGAGAGAGAGAGAGTGACAGTCTGTGTGTGAGAGAGAGAGAGAGAGAGATAGTGACAGTCTGTGTGTGAGAGAGAGAGAGAGTGACAGTCTGTGTGTGAGAGAGAGAGAGATAGAGTGACAGTCTGTGTGTGTGAAAGAGAGAGAGTGACAGTTTGTGTGTGAGAGAGAGTGAGTGACAGTCTGTGTGTGAGAGAGAGAGAGTGACATTCTGTGTGTGAGAGAGAGAGAGAGAGTGACAGTCTGTGTGTGAGAGAGAGAGAGAGATAGTGACAGTCTGTGTGTGAGAGAGAGAGAGAGAGAGAGAGATAGTGACAGTCTGTGTGTGAGAGAGAGTGACAGTCTGTGTGTGAGAGAGAGAGAGTGACAGTCTGTGTGTGTGAGAGAGAGAGAGAGAGGGTGACAGTCTGTGTGTGTGAGAGAGAGAGAGAGAGAGTGACAGTCTGTGTGTGAGAGAGAGAGAGAGATAGTGACAGTCTGTGTGTGAGAGAGAGAGAGAGAGAGAGAGTGACAGTCTGTGTGTGAGAGAGAGACAGAGTGACAGTCTGTGTGTGAGAGAGAGAGAGAGACAGTCTGTGTGTGAGAGAGAGTGACAGTCTGTGTGTGAGAGAGAGAGAGAGAGAGGGTGACAGTCTGTGTGTGAGAAAGAGAGAGAGAGTGACAGTCTGTGTGTGAGAGAGAGAGAGAGAGATAGTGACAGTCTGTGTGTGAGAGAGAGAGAGAGAGATAGTGACAGTCTGTGTGTGTGAGAGAGAGAGAGAGAGAGAGTGACAGTCTGTGTGTGAGAGAGAGAGAGAGAGTGACAGTCTGTGTGTGAGAGAGAGACAGAGTGACAGTCTGTGTGTGAGAGAGAGAGAGAGAGAGACAGTCTGTGTGTGAGAGAGAGTGACAGTCTGCGTGTGAGAGAGAGAGAGAGAGGGGGTGACAGTCTGTGTGTGAGAGAGAGAGAGAGAGTGATAGTCTGTGTGTGAGAGAGAGAGAGAGAGTGACAGTCTGTGTGTGAGAGAGAGAGAGAGAAGAGGATTGACAGTCTGTGTGTGAGAGAGAGAGGGTGACAGTCTGTGTGTGAGAGAGAGAGAGAGTGACAGTCTGTGTGTGAGAGAGAGAGGGTGACAGTCTGTGTGTGAGAGAGAGAGAGAGAGTGACAGTCTGTGTGTGAGAGAGAGAGGGTGACAGTCTGTGTGTGAGAGAGAGAGAGAGAGTGACAGTCTGTGTGTGAGAGAGAGAGAGTGACAGTCTGTGTGAGAGAGAGAGAGAGAGAGAGTGACAGTCTGTGTGTGAGAGAGAGAGAGAGAGTGACAGTCTGTGCGTGAGAGAGAGAGTGACAGTCTGTGTGTGAGAGAGAGAGAGAGAGAGAGAGAGAGTGACAGTCTGTGTGTGAGAGAGAGTGATTGACAGTCTGTGAGAGAGAGAGAGAGAGAGTGACAGTCTTTGCGTGAGAGAGAGAGAGTGACAGTCTGTGTGTGAGAGAGAGACAGTCTGTGTGTGAGAGAGAGACAGTCTGTGTGTGAGAGAGAGTGACAGTCTGTGTGTGAGAGAGAGAGAGTGACAGTCTGTGTGTGAGAGAGAGTGACAGTCTGTGTGTGAGAGAGAGAGAGAGAGAGTGACAGTCTGTGTGTGAGAGAGAGAAGAGAGAGAGACAGTGACAGTCTGTGTGTGTGAGAGAGAGAGAGAGTGACAGTCTGTGTGTGTGAGAGAGAGAGAGAGTGACAGTCTGTGTGTGAGAGAGACTCAGTCTGTGTGTGAGAGAGAGAGTGACAGTCTGTGTGAGAGAGAGAGAGAGTGACAGTCTGTGTGTGTGAGAGAGAGAGAGTGACAGTCTGTGTGTGAGAGAGAGTGAGTGACAGTCTGTGTGTGAGAGAGAGTGAGTGGCAGTCTGTGCGTGAGAGAGAGAGAGTGACATTCTGTGTGTGAGAGAGAGAGAGTGACAGTCTGTGTGTGAGAGAGAGACAGTCTGTGTGTGAGAGAGAGTGACAGTCTGTGTGTGAGAGAGAGAGAGTGACAGTCTGTGTGTGAGAGAGAGAGAGTGACAGTATGTGTGTGAGAGAGAGAGAGTGACAGTCTGTGTGTGAGAGAGAGAGAGTGACAGTCTGTGTGTGAGAGAGAGAGAGTGACAGTCTGTGTGTGAGAGAGAGAGAGAGAGAGAGTGACAGC
>NW_027253151.1:0-17544 GCF_044704955.1 Pristiophorus japonicus | reverse complement strand
TTAATACAATCACCATCACTCGCGGAAAAGTACTTGGCAGATTGGAAAACTGCAAATGTAACGCCCCTATTTAAAAAAGGAAGCAGGCAAAAAGCAGGAAACTATAAACCCGATCGCCGAACATCTGTGGTTGGGAGAATGTTGGATTCCATTAGTAAGAAGTCCATTTGGAAAACAAATTTCGGTCCGGCAGAGTCAGCGGATGTATGACGGGGAAATCATGTTTGACAAATTGTTTTGAGGATGTAGCGAACAGGATGGATAAAGGGGAACCAGTGGATGTGGTGTATTTGGATTTCCGGAAGGCATTTGACAAGGTGCCACATAAAAGGTTACTGCACGGGATAATAGTTGGGGTAATATATCAGCATGGATAGAGGATTGGCTAACTAACAGAGATCAGAGAGTGGGGATAAATGGTTCATTCTCGGGTTGGCAATCAGTAACTAGTGGGGTGCCGCAGGGATCAGTGCTGGGACCCCAACTATTTACAATCTATATTAACCACTTGGAAGAAGGGACTGAGTGTAACGGAGCCAAGTTTGCTGATGATACAAAGATGGGAGGAAAAGCAATGTGTGAGGACACACACAATCTGTAAAATGACATAGACAGGCTAAGTGAGTGGGCAAAAATTTGTCATACGGAGTATAATGTTGGAAAGTGTGAGGTTATCTATTCACTTTGGTAGAAAAAACAATTTTTATTTCGCCCTCCCCACCCTCTCCCCACCCTCTCCCCACCCTCTCCCCACCCTCTCCCCACCCTCTCCCCACCCTCCCCACCCTCTCCCCACCCTCTCCCCACCCTCTCCCCACCCTCTCCCCACCCTCTCCCCACCCTCTCCCCACCCTCTCCCCACCCTCTCCCCACCCTCTCCCCACCCCCTCCCCACCCCCTCCCCACCCCCTCCCCACCCTCTCCCCACCCCCCCACAGGTTATACGAGGGTCTTCCTGGGTCTACTCGCTCTCTACTTCATGCCAACCAGTCCGCTCTTGGCCTGCTCCTCATACATGCTGAGCAGCATCTTGGATGCCTTTGATGGATACGCTGCCCGCTTACTGAACCAATGTAAGAACTCAAGACCCCAGGAACTCGAACCCCCAGCCCCGGGGGCTCAAACCCCCCCCCCAACACAGGAGCACCTTGGTTTGTGAGGGAGAAGGGAGCCTCTCGGTGTCGGTGGGTTACTGAGCGAGACGGGAGCCTCTCGGTCCCTGTGGGTGATGGTTGGTGGGTTACTGAGGGAGACGGGAGCCTCTCGGTCCCTGTGGGTGAGGGTCAGTGGGTTACTGAGGGAGACGGGAGCCTCTCGGTCCCTGTGGGTGAGGGTCAGTGGGTTACTGAGGGAGACGGGAGCCTCTCGGTCCCTGTGGGTGAGGGTCACTGGGTTACTGAGGGAGACGGGAGCCTCTCGGTCCCTGTGGGTGAGGGTCGGTGGGTTACTGAGCGAGACGGGAGCCTCTCGGTCCCTGTGGGTGAGGGTCAGTGGGTTACTGAGGGAGACGGGAGCCTCTCGGTCCCTGTGGGTGAGGGTCAGTGGGTTACTGAGGGAGACGGGAGCCTCTCGGTCCCTGTGGGTGAGGGTCAGTGGGTTACTGAGGGAGACGGGAGCCTCTCGGTCCCTGTGGGTGAGGGTCAGTGGGTTACTGAGGGAGACGGGAGCCTCTCGGTCCCTGTGGGTGAGGGTCAGTGGGTTACTGAGGGAGACGGGAGCCTCTCAGTCCCTGTGGGTGAGGGTCGGTGGGTTACTGAGGGAGACGGGAGTCTCTCGGTCCCTGTGGGTGAGGGTCAGTAGGTTACTGAGGGAGACAGGAGCCTCTCGGTCCCTGTGGGTGAGGGTCAGTGGGTTACTGAGGGAGACGGGAGCCTCTCGGTCCCTGTGGGTGATGGTCGGTGGGTTACTGAGGGAGACGGGAGTCTCTCGGTCCCTGTGGGTGAGGGTCAGTGGGTTACTGAGGGAGACGGGAGCCTCTCAGTCCCTGTGGGTGAGGGTCGGTGGGTTACTGAGGGAGACGGGAGCCTCTCGGTCCCTGTGGGTGAGGGTCAGTGGGTTACTGAGGGAGACGGGAGCCTCTCGGTCCCTGTGGGTGAGGGTCAGTGGGTTACTGAGGGAGACGGGAGCCTCTCGGTCCCTGTGGGTGAGGGTCAGTGGGTTACTGAGGGAGACGGGAGCCTCTCGGTCCCTGTGGGTGAGGGTCAGTGGGTTACTGAGGGAGACGGGAGCCTCTCGGTCCCTGTGGGTGAGGGTCAGTGGGTTACTGAGGGAGACGGGAGCCTCTCGGTCCCTGTGGGTGAGGGTCAGTGGGTTACTGAGGGAGACGGGAGCCTCTCGGTCCCTGTGGGTGAGGGTCAGTGGGTTACTGAGGGAGACGGGAGCCTCTCTGTCCCTGTGGGTGAGGGTCAGTGGGTTACTGAGGGAGACGGGAGCCTCTCTGTCCCTGTGGGTGAGGGTCGGTGGGTTACTGAGGGAGACGGGAGCCTCTCGGTCCCTGTGGGTGAGGGTCAGTGGGTTACTGAGGGAGACGGGAGCCTCTCGGTCCCTGTGGGTGAGGGTCAGTGAGTTACTGAGGGAGACGGGAGTCTCTCGGTCCCTGTGGGTGAGGGTCAGTGGGTTACTGAGGGAGACGGGAGCCTCTCGGTCCCTGTGGGTGAGGGTCAGTGGGTTACTGAGGGAGACGGGAGCCTCTCGGTCCCTGTGGGTGAGGGTCAGTGGGTTACTGAGGGAGACGGGAGCCTCTCGGTCCCTGTGGGTGAGGGTCAGTGGGTTACTGAGGGAGACGGGAGCCTTTCGGTCCCTGTGGGTGAGGGTCAGTGGGTTACTGAGGGAGACGGGAGCCTCTCGGTCCCTGTGGGTGAGGGTCAGTGGGTTACTGAGGGAGACGGGAGCCTCTCGGTCCCTGTGGGTGAGGGTCAGTGGGTTACTGAGGGAGACGGGAGCCTCTCGGTCCCTGTGGGTGAGGGTCAGTGGATGCAGTTTACTCAGCTCTCTCTCTCTCTCTCTGCAGGCAGTAAGTTTGGGGCAATACTGGACATGCTGACAGATCGTTGTGCCACAATGTGTTTGCTGGTTAACCTCTCACTCCTGTACCCTCAGTATATCTTCCTGTTCCAGCTCAGTATGATCCTCGACATCAGCAGTCACTGGTTGCACCTGCACAGGTAAGTGGAACTGGTTAAACCCGGGGTATGGGACCCCCCCTCCCCCCACGGGGCACCGGGTCTCCCCCACGGGGCACCGACTCTCCCCGGGGTACGGGTCTCCCCCGCGGGGCATCGACTCTCCCCGGGGTACGGGTCTCCCCCGCTGGGCATCGACTCTCCCCGGGGTACGGGTCTCCCATCCCCCCTCCCCCGCGCACCGACTCTCCCCGAGGTACGGGTCTCCCCCACGGGGCACCGACTCTCCCCAGGGTACGGGTCTCCCCCGCTGGGCATCGACTCTCCCCCGCCGGGCATCGACTCTCCCCCGCTGGGCATCGACTCTCCCCGGTGTACGGGTCTCCCCCGCTGGGCACCGACTCTCCCCGAGGTACGGGTCTCCCCCACGGGGCACCGACTCTCCCCGGGGTACGGGTCTCCCCCGCTGGGCATCGACTCTCCCTGGGGTATCGGTCTCCCCCGCTGGGCACCGACTCTCCCCGGGGTACGGGTCTCCCCCACGGGGCACCGACTCTCCCCGGGGTACGGGTCTCCCCCGCTGGGCACCGACTCTCCCCGGGGTACGGGTCTCCCCCACGGGGCACCGACTCTCCCCGGGGTACGGGTTTCCCACAGGCCGGTGATGAAGCCTGGGTCTCGGTTTGATGGAGTGTCCGTGCTAACCTCAGTCTCTGTGTTTTGAAGCATCACCATGACTGGAGGCGGCAGCCACAAGAAGATTGACCTGAGCGGGAATCCCATCCTCCGTGTCTACTACAACAATATGGTGAGGCCAGGGGAGAGCGATGGGGGGAGGGGGGGGGTTGGAGTGGTGAGGCCAGAGGAGGGGGGACAGAGGTGAGATGAGATGAGGTGAGGTGAGTGGAGGGGGGTTCGTTGTTGCCCGACTCTCTTTCCTCCCCCCCCCTCCCCCTCCCACTTTTGCCTCAGCTGTTCTGCTGCTGAAGCCCTCTTCTGTGCCTTTGTTACCTCCAGACTTGACTATTCCAACACACTCCTGGCTGGCCTCCCACGCCCACCTTCCAGCCTCTGTAACCATCAGCCCCACCCAACTCGACCCATTCACCCATCACCCCCTGTGCTCACTGACCCACATTGGCTCCCGGTTAAACAACGCCTCGATTTCAAAATTCTCATCCTTGTTTTCAAATCGCTCCATGGTCTCCTCGCCCCTCCCTATCTCTGTAACCTCCAGCCCCTACACCCCTCCCTATCTCTGTAACCTCCAGATCTCTGTAACCTCCAGCCCCTACACCCCTCCCTATCTCTGTAACCTCCAGCCCCTACACCCCTCCCTATCTCTAACCTCCAGCCCTGACACCCCTCCCTATCTCTGTAACCTCCAGCCCCTACACCCCTCCCTATCTCTGTAACCTCCAGCCCCTACACCCCTCCCTATCTCTAACCTCCAGCCCTGACACCCCTCCCTATCTCTGTAACCTCCAGATCTCTGTAACCTCCAGCCCCTACACCCCTCCCTATCTCTGTAACCTCCAGCCCCTACACCCCTCCCTATCTCTGTAACCTCCAGCCCCTAAACCCCTCCCTATCTCTGTAACCTCCAGCCCCTACACCCCTCCCTATCTCTGTAACCTCCAGCCCCTAAACCCCTCCCTATCTCTGTAACTGCCTCCAGCCCCTATACCCCTCCCTAGCTCTGTAACCTCCTCCAGCCCCTACACCCCTCCCTAACTCTGTAACCTCCTCCAACCCCTACACCCCTCCCCATTTCTGTAACCTCCTCCAACCCCTGCACCCCTCCCCATTTCTGTAACCTCCTCCAGCCCCTACACCCCTCCCTATCTCTGTATCTCCTCCAGCCTGTAGAACCCTGCCAGATCTCTGTGCTCCTCCAATTCTGGCCTTTTGAGCATCCCCCGATTTCCATCGTTCCACCATTGGTGGCCGTGCCTTCAGCTGCCTGGGCCCCAAGCTCTGGAATTCCCTCTCCACCTCTCCACCTCTCCTCCTTTTAAGACGCTCTTTAAACCAATCGGTTCTACCAAGCTTTTGCTGGCCCAGTATCTCCCCAAGGAACTCGGTCTAGAACGTTGTCTGATCTACGCTGGTGTGAAGCGTGGTGTTGTGACTGAACACTCAGCCTCTCTCTCCCTTCTCCCACAGGTAGTCCTGTTCTTCATGTGCGCCGGGAACGAGTTATTTTATGCGATGATGTACCTGTTGAATTTCATGGAGGGGCCTGCGGGTGAGTATGTGTTCAGTGCTCCCCGGGGTCCCGGTTCCCTGGGCCGAGGATGCAGTCTGGGCTTTTCCTGTTCTGTGTGAACGGCTGTCCCCACATCGGCTGTGAGGGGGGCTGATTTTAATGGGATGAGTGTGGAACTAGAGAAGTTAAACCGTAAACACCCTTCATAAGAACATCAGAAATAGGAGCAGGAGTCGGCCATTCGGCCCCTCGAGCCTGCTCCACCATTTAATATAATCATGGCTGATCCGATCATGGACTCAGCTCCACTTCCCCGCCCGCTCCCCATAACCCTTCGCTCCCCATAACCCTTCACTCCCTTATCGCTCAAAAATCTGTCTATCTCCACCTTAAATATATTCAATGTCCCAGCCTCCACAGCTCTCTGGGGCAGAGAATTCCACAGATTTACAACCCTCTGAGAGAAGAAATTCCTCCTCATCTCAGTTTTAAATGGGCGGCCCCTTATTCTAAGACCATGCCCCCTAGTTCTAGTCTCCCCCATCAGTGGGAACATCCTCTCTGCATCCACCTTGTCGAGCCCCCTCATAATCTGATACGTTTCGATAAGATCACCTCTCATTCTTCTAAATTCCAATGAGTAGAGGCCCAACCTACTCAACCTTTCCTCATAAGTCAACCCCCTCATCCCCGGAATCAACCGAGTGAACCTTCTCTGAACTGCCTCCAAAGCAAAGTATATCCTTTCGTAAATACGGAAACCAAAACTGCACGCAGTACTCCAGGTGTGGCCTCACCAATACCCTGTATAACTGGAGCAAGACTTCCCTGCTTTTATACTCCATCCCCTTTGCAATAAAGGCCAAGATACCATTGGCCTTCCTGATCACTTGCTGTACCTGCATACTAACCTTTTGTGTTTCATGTACAAGTAACCCCCAGGTCCCGCTGTACTGCGGCACTTTGCAATTTTTCTCCATTTAAATAATAACTTGCTCTTTGATTTCAAGGGTGTGAAGGCCTTGGAGAGGGTGCAGAAAAGATTGATGAGAATGGTCCCGGGGGAATGTGGGACTCCAGTTACGTGGATAGACTGGAAAAGCTGGGGTTGTTCTCCTTGGAGCAGAGAAGGTTGAGAGGAGATTTGATCGAGGTGTTCACAATCCTGAGAGGTCTGGACAGAGTAGAGAGAGAGAAACTGTTCCCATTGGCGGAAGGGTCGAGACCCAGAGGACACAGATTTAAGGCGATTAGCAGAAGAACCAAAGGCGACATGAGGAAAATGTTTTTACGCAGCGAGTGGTTAGGATCTGGAATGCGCTGCCTGAGAAGGGCGGGGGTGTGAGACTGGCTGAGGTGCTCTTGCAGAGAGCCGGCACGGGCTCGATGGGCCCAATGGCCTCCTTCCGTGCTGTAACCTTTCCGTCATTCTATTTACTGACCAAGAAGCTGAACATTTTAAAAGGTGCGCACTCGAGCAAGAACAAGCTAGCCATTCGCGACACCCCTGTGGATGAATAAAGAAATCAAGGCGACATTGAAACGAAAGATAAAGGCACGAAGTAACACCGATAACCTGGAGAGGATGACAAAAGGGAGTTCGTAAAGACGTCAAAAATAAACCAATTAGGAAGACCGAGAGAGACTACGAAATTAAATTATCAAGGAATAGAAAAAGAAAAGTATTCTACAGACCGATAAATAACAAGTCAGCGTAGGACGACTGAGGGATACATGCGATAAACTCACAGGTAATGATAGGGAAATATAAAATATTTACCATGTCACGGTATTTACCAGAGAGACAAGGAGGGCGGGGGAGATAATTGATAAACTAGCCAAACTTGGAGAGGATAAAACCCCTGGTCCAGATGGATTGCAAAGTGCTGCAGTACATGAAACACAAAAGGTTAGTATGCAGGTACAGCAAGTGATCAGGAAGGCCAATGGTATCTTGACCTTTATTGCAAGGGGGATAGAGTATAAAAGCAGGGAAGTCTTGCTACAGTTATACAGGGTATTGGTGAGGCCACACCTGGAGTACTGCGTACAGTTTTGGTCTCCGTATTTAAGAAAGGATATACTTGCTTTGGAGGCTGTTCAGAGAAGGTTCACTCGGTTGATTCTGGAGATGAGGGGGTTGATTTATGAGGATAGGTTAGAAACATAGAAAATAGGTGCAGGAGTAGGCCATTCGGCCCTTCTAGCCTACACCGCTATTCAATGAGATCATGGCTGAACATGCAACTTCAGTACCCCATTCCTGCTTTCTCGCCATACCCCTTGATCCCCCGAGTAGTAAGGACTTCATCTAACTCCTTTTTGAATATATTTAGTGAATTGGCCTCAACAACTTTCTGTGGTAGAGAATTCCACAGGTTCACCACTCTCTGGGTGAAGAAGTTTATCCTCATCTCGGTCCTAAATGGCTTACCCCTTAGACTGTGACCCCTGGTTCTGGACTTCCCCAACATTGGGAACATTCTTCCTGCATCTAACCTGTCTAAACCCGTCAGAATTTTAAACGCTTCTATGAGGTCCCCTCTCATTCTTCTGAACTCCAGTGAATACAAGCCCAATTGATCCAGTCTTTCTTGATAGGTCAGTCCCGCCATCCCGGGAATCAGTCTGGTGAACCTTCGTTGCACTCCCTCAATAGCAAGAATGTCCTTCCTCAAGTTAGGAGACCAAAACTGTATACAATACTCCAGGTGTGGCCTCACCAAGGCCCTGTACAACTGTAGCAACACCTCCCTGCCCCTGTACTCAAATCCCCTCGCTATGAAGGCCAACATGCCATTTGCTTTCTTAACCGCCTGCTGTACCTGCATGCCAACCTTCAATGACTGATGTACCATGACACCCAGGTCTCGTTGCACCTCCCCTTTTCCTAATCTGTCATCATTCAGATAATAGTCTGTCTCTCTGTTTTTACCACCAAAGTGGATAACCTCACATTTATCCACATTATACTTCATCTGCCATGCATTTGCCCACTCACCTAACCTGTCCAAGTCACTGCAGCCTCATAGCATCCTCCTCGCAGCTCGCACTGCCACCCAACTTAGTGTCATCCGCAAATTTGGAGATACTACATTTAATCCCCTCGTCTAAATCATTAATGTACAGTGTAAACAGCTGGGGCCCCAGCACAGAACCTTGAGGTACCCCACTAGTCACTGCTTGCCATTCTGAAAAGTACCCATTTACTCCTCCTCTTTGCTTCCTGTCTGACAACCAGTTCTCAATCCATGTCAGCACACTACCCCCAATCCCATGTGCTTTAACTTTGCATATTAATCTCTTGTGTGGGACCTTGTCGAAAGCCTTCTGAAAGTCCAAATATACCACATCCACTGGTTCTCCCTTGTCCACTCTACTGGAAACATCCTCAAAAAATTCCAGAAGATTTGTCAAGCATGATTTCCCTTTCACAAATCCATGCTGACTTGGACCTATCATGTCACCTCTTTCCAAATGCGCTGCTATGACATCCTTAATAATTGATTCCATCATTTTACCCACTACTGAGGTCAGGCTGACCGGTCTATAATTCCCTGTTTTCGCTCTCCCTCCTTTTTTAAAAAGTGGGGTTACATTGGCTACCCTCCACTCGATAGGAACTGATCCAGAGTCAATGGAATGTTGGAAAATGACTGTCAATGCATCCGCTATTTCCAAGGCCACCTCCTTAAGTACTCTGGGATGCAGTCCATCAGGCCCTGGGGATTTATCGGCCTTCAATCCCATCAATTTCCCCAACACAATTTCCCGACTAATAAGGATTTCCCTCAGTTCCTCCTCCTTACTCGACCCTCTGACCCCTTTTATATCCGGAAGGTTGTTTGTGTCCTCCTTAGTGAATACCGAACCAAAGTACTTGTTCAATTGGTCTGCCATTTCTTTGTTCCCCGTTATGACTTCCCCTGATTCTGACTGCAGGGGACCTACGTTTGTCTTTACTAACCTTTTTCTCTTTACATACCTATAGAAACTTTTGCAGTCCGTCTTAATGTTCCCTGCAAGCTTCTTCTCGTACTCCATTTTCCCTTCCCTAATCAAACCCTTTGTCCTCCTCTGCTGAGTTCTAAATTTCTCCCAGTCCCTGGGTTCGCTGCTATTTCTGGCCAATTTGTATGCCACTTCCTTGGCTTTAATACTATCCCTGATTTCCCTTGATAGCCACGGTTGAGCCACCTTCCCTTTTTTATTTTTACGCCAGATAGGAATGTACAATTGTTGTAGTTCATCCATGCGGTCTCTAAATGTCTGCCATTGCCCATCCACAGTCAACCCCTTAAGTATCATTCGCCAATCTATCCTAGCCAATTCACGCCTCATACCTTCAAAGTTACCCTTCTTTAAGTTCTGGACCATGGTCTCTGAATTAACTGTTTCATTCTCCATCCCAATGCAGAATTCCACCATATTATGGTCACTCTTCCCCAAGGGGCCTCGCACAACGAGATTGCTAATTAATCCTCTCTCATTACACAACATCCAGTCTAAGATGGCCTCCCCCCTAGTTGGTTCCTCGACATATTGGCCTAGAAAACCATCCCTTATGCACGCCAGGAAATCCTCCTCCATTGTATTGCTTCCAGTTTGGCTAGCCCAATCTATGTGCATATTACAGTCACCCATTATAACTGCTGCACCTTTATTGCATGCACCCCTAATTTCCTGTTTGATGCCCTCCCCAACATCACTACTGCTGTTTGGAGGTCTGTACACAACTCCCACTAACGTTTTTTGCCCTTTGGTGTTCTGCAGCTCTACCCATATAGATTCCACATCATCCAAGCTAATGTCCTTCCTAACTATTGCCTTAATCTCCTCCTTAACCAGCAATGCTACCCCACCTCCTTTTCCTTTTATTCTATCCTTCCTGAATGTTGAATACCCCTGGATGTTGAGTTCCCAGCCCTGATCATCCTGGAGCCACGTCTCCGTAATCCCAATCATATCATATTTGTTAACATCTATTTGCACAGTTAATTCATCCACCTTATTATGGATACTCCTTGCATTAAGACACAAAGCCTTCAGGCTTGTTTTTTTAACACCCTTTGTCCTTTTAGAATTTTGCTGTACAGTGGCCCTTTTTGTTCTTTGCTTTGGGTTTCTCTGACCTCCACTTTTCCTCATCTCCTTTCTGTCTTTTTGCTTTTGTCTCCTTTTTGTTTCCCTCTGTCTCCCTGCATTGGTTCCCATCCCCCTGCCATATTAGTTTAACATATTAGTTGGGCCTATACACATTGGAGTTCAGAAAAATGAGAGGTGATCTTATTGAAACATAAGATAATGAGGGGCCTCGACAAGGTGGATGCAGAGAGGATGTTTATAGGGGAAACTAAAACTAGGGGGCATAGTCTCAGAAGGGGCCGCCCATTTAAAACTGAGATGAGGAGGAATTTCTTCTCTGAGGGTTGTAAATCTGTGGAATTCTCTGCCCCAGAGAGCTGTGGAGGCTGGGACATTGAATATATTTAAGGCGGAGATAGACAGATTTTTGAGCAATAAGAGTGAAGGGTTATGGGGAGCGGGCAGGGAAGTGGAGCTGAGTCCATGATCGGATCAGCCATGGTTGTATTAAATGGCGGAGCAGGCTCGAGGGGCCGAATGGCCGACTCCTGCTCCTATTTCTTATGTTCTTACTACATGTATAAAATTTCATTGCAACAGTGACTACACTTCAAAAAGTGCTTAATTGGCTGTAAAGCGCTTTGGGACGTCCGGTGGTTGTGAAGACGCTATATAAATCCAATCTTTCTTTAGTGTCTGAGAACTGTCAGACAGCTGACATGATTCCTATATTTAAAAAATGAGATGGAACAAGTCCAGGGAACTCTCGACCAATCAGCATAACGTCAGTAGTAGGAAAGGTAATGATGCAGAGTAAAATATCGAGAAACTGAAAATATAATCTAATCAACACTCATTCCAACAGGTGCGGTCGTGCTTGACCAAGGGCAATGCAGTAGATGTAATATATTTGGATTTTCAAAAGGCCTTTCGATAAGGCCACAGTAACTAAGGTCGGAACATGTGGAGCCAGGGGGACAAGTAGCAGAATGGATAGCAAGGTGACTGTAAAACCGAGAGTAGGGGTTAAAGATGGTTATCATCATAGGCAGTCCCCAGGAATCGAGAAAGACTTGCTTCCATTCTTAAAAACAGTCCAATACGAGAACCACAGTCCCTGTCACAGGTGGGACAGACGTTGAGGGAAGGGAACAGTGGGACTGGTTTGCCGTACGCTCCTTCCGCTGCCTGCGCTTGGTTTCTGCACGCTCTCAGCAATGATACTCGAGGCGCTCAGCGCCCTCCCGGATGCACTTCCTCCACTTAGGGTGGTCTTTGGCCAGGGACTCCCAGGTGTCGGTGGGGATGTTGCACTGTATCAGGGAGGGCTTTGAGGGTGTCCTTGTAGCGTTTCCTCTGCCCACCTTTGGCTCGTTTGCCGTGAGGGAGTTCCGAGTAGAGCGCTTGCTTTGGGAGCCTCTTGTCCGGCATACGGACAATGTGGTCCGCCCAGCGGAGCTGATCAAGATGCTTGGGATGTTGGGCCTGGTCGAGGACGCTAACGCTGGTGCGTCTGTCCTCCCAGGGGATTTGCAGGATCTTGCGGAGATATCGGTGGTATTTCTCCAGCGACTTGATGTGTCTTCTGTACATGGTCCATGTCTCTGAGCCATACAGGAGGGCGGGTATCACTACAGCCCTGTAGACCATGAGCTGGGGGTGAGGTACCTACTGTACATGGTCCATGTCTCTGAGCCATACAGGAGGGCGGGTATCACTACAGCCCTGTAGACCATGAGCTGGGGGTGAGATACCTACTGTACATGGTCCGTGTCTCTGAGCCATACAGGAGGGCGGGTATCACTACAGCCCTGTAGACCATGAGCTTGGTGGTAGATTTGAGGGACTGGTCTTCAAACACACTTTTCCTCAGGCGGCCGGGGGGGACAAGTAGCAGAATGGTTAGCAAGCTGGCTGCAAAACAGAGTGGGAGTTAAAGGTAGTTCGTCAGACTTGTTCCACGGAGCTCGGTGCTGGGACCACTGTTCACCATTTACATAAATGATTCAGACTAGACAATCAAGTACAATTTCAAAATTTGCAGACGGCACCAAAGTGTGGTGACTGCAGGAAGCCATAAATAAACTTGCAGAACGGGTGTGTCATTGGCAAACTAATGTCAGTATAGATAAGTGTGAGGTGATACATTTTGGTAGGAACAATAAGGAGGCTTGAATAATATGTTTAAATGGGGTCAAAGAGCAAAGGGATCTGGGAATAGAAATACACAGGTCACAAACCTAGAAATGGACAGAGCAGAAGGAGGCCATTTTGGTCTGTGCCGGCCGACAAAGAGCCACAAGGCCCTCGGTCAGCAGCCCTGAAGGTTACATATAAACCCATGAACAATGACGGAAAGGCAAAGAGCACCCAGCCCAACCAGTCCGCCTCACACAACTGCGACACCCCTTACACTGAAACATTCTACATGCCACCCCAACCGGAGCCATGTGATCTCCTGGGAGAGGCAAAAACCAGATTAAAAACCCAGGCCAATTGAGGGAAAAATCTGGGAAAATTCCTCTCCAACCCATCCAGGCGATCGACACTAGTCCAAGAGATCACCCTGGCCGTATTCGATTCCCCGCAGTACTTACCATTATATCTGCTCCGTCCAACAAAAGATCATCCAGTCTAATCCCAATGACCAGCTCTAGGTCTGTAACCCTGCAGGTTACTGCACTTTAAGTGCCCATCCAACCATCTCTTAAAAGTGGTGAGGGTTTCTGCATTCACCTCTCTTCCAAACAGCGAGTTCCAGATCCCCACAACCCTCTGTGTAAAGAAGCCCCCTCTCAAATCCCCTCTAAACCTTCCACCAACCATCTTAGAACTATGCCCCTCATAATAGACCCCTCAAACAAGGGAAATAGACCCTTACTATCCACTATATCCAGGCCCCTCAAAATTTAGTACACCTCAACGAGGTCTCCTCTGTTGCAATGAGAACAAACCCAGCCTATCCAATCTGTCCTCATAGCTAAGATTCTCCATTCCAGGCAGCATCCTAGTAAATCTCCTCTGCACCCTCTCCAGTGCAATCACGTCCTTCCTATAATACGGTGACCAGAACTGCAATGCAGGCTAATACGGTCATAAAAGTAAACCAAACACTCGGGTTCATCTCTGCTTTTAAATTCTGTCCTTCTAGAAAAGTTATGTTAAATTTGTAAAGAACCTTGGTTGGAGCACCGTGCACAGTTCTGGTCTGGTTAGACCACACTTGGAGCACTGTGTACAGTTCTGGTCTGGTTAGACCACACTTGGAGCACTGTGTACAGTTCTGGTCTGGTTAGACCACACTTGGAGCACTGTGCACAGTTCTGGTCTGGGTTAGACCACACTTGGAGCACTGTGCACAGTTCTGGTCTGGTTAGACCACACTTGGAGCACTGTGCACAGTTCTGGTCTGGTTAGACCACACTTGGAGCACTGTGTACAGTTCTGGTCTGGGTTAGACCAGACTTGGAGCACTGTGTACAGTTCTGGTCTGGTTAGACCACACTTGGAGCACCGTGCACAGTGACCAGACTTGGAGCACTGTGTACAGTTCTGGTCTGGTTAGACCACACTTGGAGCACTGTGCACAGTTCTGGTCTGGTTGGACCACACTTGGAGCACCGTGCACAGTTCTGGTCTGGTTAGACCACACTTGGAGCACCGTGCACAATTCTGGTCTGGTTAGACCACACTTGGAGCACTGTGCACAGTTCTGGTCTGGTTAGACCACACTTGGAGCACCGTGCACAGTTCTGGTCTGGTTAGACCACACTTGGAGCACCGTGCACAATTCTGGTCTGGGTTAGACCACACTTGGAGCACTGTGTACAGTTCTGGTTAGACCACACTTGGAGCAACGTGCACAGTTCTGGTCTGGTTAGACCACACTTGGAGCACTGTGCACAGTTCTGGTCTGGTTAGACCACACTTGGAGCACTGTGCACAGTTCTGGTCTGGTTAGACCACACTTGGAGCACTGTGTACAGTTCTGGTCTGGTTAGACCACACTTGGAGCACTGTGTACAGTTCTGGTCTGGTTAGACCACACTTGGAGCACTGTGCACAGTTCTGGTCTGGTTAGACCACATTTGGAGCACTGTGTACAGTTCTGGTCTGGTTAGACCACACTTGGAGCACTGTGTACAGTTCTGGTCTGGTTAGACCACACTTGGAGCACCGTGCACAATTCTGGTCTGGGTTAGACCACACTTGGAGCACCGTGCACAATTCTGGTCTGGGTTAGACCACACTTGGAGCACTGTGTACAGTTCTGGTTAGACCACACTTGGAGCAACGTGCACAGTTCTGGTCTGGTTAGACCACACTTGGAGCACTGTGCACAGTTCTGGTCTGGTTAGACCACACTTGGAGCACTGTGCACAGTTCTGGTCTGGTTAGACCACACTTGGAGCACTGTGTACAGTTCTGGTCTGGTTAGACCACACTTGGAGCACTGTGTACAGTTCTGGTCTGGTTAGACCACACTTGGAGCACTGTGCACAGTTCTGGTCTGGTTAGACCACATTTGGAGCACTGTGTACAGTTCTGGTCTGGTTAGACCACACTTGGAGCACTGTGTACAGTTCTGGTCTGGTTAGACCACACTTGGAGCACCGTGCACAATTCTGGTCTGGGTTAGACCACACTTGGAGCACCGTGCACAATTCTGGTCTGGGTTAGACCACACTTGGAGCACTGTGTACAGTTCTGGTTAGACCACACTTGGAGCAACGTGCACAGTTCTGGTCTGGTTAGACCACACTTGGAGCACTGTGCACAGTTCTGGTCTGGTTAGACCACACTTGGAGCACTGTGTACAGTTCTGGTCTGGTTAGACCACACTTGGAGCACTGTGCACAGTTCTGGTCTGGTTAGACCACACTTGGAGCACTGTGCACAGTTCTGGTCTGGTTAGACCACACTTGGAGCACCGTGCACAGTTCTGGTCTGGTTAGACCACACTTGGAGCACTGTGCACAGTTCTGGTCTGGTTAGACCACACTTGGAGCACTGTGCACAGTTCTGGTCTGGTTAGACCACACTTGGAGCACTGTGCACAGTTCTGGTCTCCATATTATAGAAGGAAGGTGCAGAAAAGGTTTACTAGAATTATACCTGAATTGAGAAGTTATACCTATGGGGAAAGGATGAACAGACTGGGTCTCTTTTCTCTGGAACACAAAAGGCTGAGGGGTGACATGATAAAGGTCTTTAAAATTATGAAAGGGTTCGATAGGATAGGCTTAGAGACGATGTTTCCACTTGTGGAGGAGACCAGAACTAGGGGCCGTGAATATAGGAAAGTCACAATAAATCCAATGGGGAATTCAGGAGAAACTCCTTTACCCAGAGAGCGGTGAGAATGTGGAGCTCACTGCCACAGGGAGGGGTTGAGGCGAATAGTATCGATGTATTTAAGGGGAGGTTGGATAAACACACGAGGGAGAAAGCAATAGAGGGATATGGTGATGGAGTGAGATGGCGAGGGGAGGGAGGAGGGCGGGTGTGAGGTATAATCCCCGGCACCGAGCGGTGGGGCCGCGATGCAACTCGGTACAGGCCCGACTGGAGCCTGGGCCTTTCCTGCTGTGTCTAACCCCTCTCTCTCTCTCTCGCTGCAGTGCCGGTCCTGGGCATCGGACTCTTCCGCCTCCTGGTGTGGCTGTCGCTCCCGGTCTGTGTGGTCAAATCCGCCATCAGTGTCGTCCACCTGGTGACTGCCTCTCGCAACATGGCGGCCAGCGACCGAGCCGATCGCCGCCGGGGCGTTGCTCCCTGCGATGGGGAGAAGGGGGACTGAGCGACGGGGAGAGAACAGGGTCCCATCTCCTCCCCCGGCCCCCCACTCCCTCAAACCGGGCCTCGGCCTGTTCCAAGGACCATGCGATGGGGAAAAGGGGGACTGAGTGGGGGAAAATGGGTCCCATCTCCCCGGACCCCCCCGGAACAGGGCCTCAGCCTGGGCCACGGGTTTCTCTCCCTCCCCCTCGAACAGGGCCTCAGCCTAGGCCACGGGTTTCTCTCCCTCCCCCCCTCGAACAGGGCCTCAGCCTGGGCCACGGGTTTCTCTCCCTCCCCCTCGAACAGGGCCTCAGCCTGGGCCACGGGTTTCTCTCCCTCCCCCCCTCGAACAGGGCCTCAGCCTGGGCCACGGGTTTCTCTCCCTCCCCCTCGAACAGGGCCTCAGCCTGGGCCACGGGTTTCTCTCCCTCCCCCTCGAACAGGGCCTCAGCCTGGGCCACGGGTTTCTCTCCCTCCCCCTCGAACAGGGCCTCAGCCTGGGCCACGGGTTTCTCTCCCTCCCCCTCGAACAGGGCCTCAGCCTGGGCCACGGGTTCCCCCCCCCCCCCCCGAACAGGGCTTCAGCCTGGGCCACGGGTTTCCCCCCCCCCGAACAGGGCCTCAGCCTGGGCCACGGGTCCCCCCCCCCCCCGAACAGGGCCTCAGCCTGGGCCACGGGTTCCCCCCCCCCCCCCCGAACAGGGCCTCAGCCTGGGCCACGGGTTCCCCCCCCCCCCCCCCGAACAGGGCCTCAGCCTGGGCCACGGGTTTCCCCCCCCCCCCGAACAGGGCCTCAGCCTGGGCCACGGGTTTCCCCCCCCCCCCGAACAGGGCCTCAGCCTGGGCCACGGGTTCCCCCCCCCCCCCCCCGAACAGGGCCTCAGCCTGGGCCACGGGTTACCCCCCCCCCCCCCCGAACAGGGCCTCAGCCTGGGCCACGGGTTCCCCCCCCCCCCCCCCCGAACAGGGCCTCAGCCTGGGCCACGGGTTCCCCCCCGCCCCCTGTATTGTCGGGGTAGGGAGCAGTGTTGAAGATTGTGTCCAAGTGTTTCAATCAATGTCTATTAATAAACCTGTCAATCACCGAGAATCTGTCTCCGCTTCTTCCCGGCTCGGGATCTCGGCTCAGAGTTTAACGGGTAACCCGGGAGTGGGGGGCTCCCGCGCTCCCTCCCTCTCTGTCTCTCCCGCGCTCCCTCTCTCTCTGTCTCTCCCGCGCTCCCTCTCTCTCTGTCTCTCCCGCGCTCCCTCTCTCTCTGTCTCTCCCGCGCTCCCTCTCTCTCTGTCTCTCCCGCGCTCCCCTCTCTCTCTGTCTCTCCCGCGCTCCCCTCTCTCTCTGTCTCTCCC
>NW_027253150.1:757500-767500 GCF_044704955.1 Pristiophorus japonicus | reverse complement strand
AGATAGAGACAACGAGAGACAGAAAGTGTGAGACTGAGAAGGAGAGGCAGATTGGGTGAGAAAAAGACTCAAACACATACAGAGACAGAGATTTGTGTGTTTGATCTATTAAGAGAGAAAGGGAAAGAGTGAGAGAAAGACAATGATAAAGACAGTGACAAGGAGAGAGACAGATAGAGAGAAAGAGATAGAGACTAAAACAGAAAATGATGGAAATACTTCTCAGGTTAGAGGCAGGGACTAACAGAGACAGGCAAAGAAATGGACAGACCGAAATGATGGGAAAGAGAGAGCCAGTCAGACAAAGAATCTGAGAGAATCCCATTGGAACAGACGTGGGCACCGTGAGAAAGAGACAGATTGAGAGACTGAGACAAACGGAGAAACAGGGACAGACAGAGTGAGTCAGACTGAGAGAGACAAAGACTCAGACATACAAACACATACACAGCTCTGTGTAGAGAGAGAGAGAGGCAGAGACCGAGCGACACAGATACATTTCACAATGTCATTTCATTATCGGTTCAGAGTGACACATAGTTACAGAAAATTGTTGATTCAACCGATGAAAATCGGACATCACTAATCAGAATGGGAGGAAATCTGTGTTAAAATAAATAGAAACCAGGAGTGGGGAAAAACCCACGGTGGAAAACCCTTTGAAGTTTAAGGCCAACGACATAACCACTCGGTTATCCTGGCCCTGTGAGAGCTTGGATTCTGTCTCTGTGACAAACTGGGCTTCAACACCAACCCCACATACAAACACATGCACACAGTCTTTTAGTGAGCATTTACGAACATTTTGAGGAATATTGACACGGGGGCAACTCTCCTACTCTGTTTCGAGTAATGCTCTGGGACCTTTCATATCCACCCGAGGGTGCAGACGGAGCTTCAATTTAACATTTCATCCGAAAGTCAACAGCTTCAACATTGCAAAATTCCCCAAGTGCTGCACTTGAGTGTTAGCCAAGATGATATGCTCAAGTCCAAGGAGTGCGACTTGAAGACACAAACTCCTGATTCAGTCGAGAATGCTGCCACTGAACCAAAGCCGATACAAAAGTTCACAACCGTATTATTTTCCCCAAGTCTTTTTTATAAGTTCCAGGACATCCCAAATTCATGGTGATGATTTCCACAGACAGTTGCACATACACAGAGACAAAAATAGAGATAGACAGACACAGAGACACAGATAACCAAAAATTTACACGCACCAATGGGCATGCACAGCTGCCTTAGACATCTCGAGGGATAGAGAGGCTGAATCACTGTCGCAACTATGACTGATTGTTGCGATTTTTTAATCGGATGTATCGTGAATATTGCAGATTAATAAAAATGAGAACAAATGTCAGTGTTGAAAGGTGTGGGACGTTATTCCAATTATCACATGATCAGTTTGGTAGCGAACTGGTTAAATTGTGAAATGGAATAAAAAATGCTGAGAATCGTAGTCGGCAGGATTCGAACCTGCGCGGGAAAATCCCAATGGATTTCTAGTCCATCGCCTTAACCACTCGGCCACGACTACTGTGTCGCTGGCTTTTTAAACGTTACTCAGAAAAAACTCAGTCATCCATCTCTGTGCAGCAGACGGCCAAAGAATCCTGAAAAAGTCTCCGTTTGCAAAAAATCTGGAAGAGGCAAACTCCTCCACATGTATTTTCACAGTTCGATTTCGCTCTGGAATTTTTAATTTGTATCTTCCAAGAAACAGAAGTAAAAATCAACATTTTGAAACATCTGCCTCCCCGTTAGGGAATTGAACCCCGGTCTCCCGCGTGACAGGCGGGGATACTTACCACTATACTAACGAGGAACTGACGGATAGCTGCTCTGTCGGAGCAGGAATCGAGCTGTGAACAGAACTGGACACCATGAGAAGTCGACAGACAGATTGAGAGACAGATGCAAACCGACAAACAGGGAGAGACAGACACCGAGATAGAGACAACGAGAGACAGAAAGTGTGAGACTGAGAAGGAGAGGCAGATTGGGTGAGAAAAAGACTCAAACACATACAGAGACAGAGATTTGTGTGTTTGATCTATTAAGAGAGAAAGGGAAAGAGTGAGAGAAAGACAATGATAAAGACAGTGACAAGGAGAGAGACAGATAGAGAGAAAGAGATAGAGACTAAAACAGAAAATGATGGAAACACTTCTCAGGTTAGAGGCAGGGACTAACAGAGACAGGCAAAGAAATGGACAGACCGAAATGATGGGAAAGAGAGAGCCAGTCAGACAAAGAATCTGAGAGAATACCATTGGAACAGACGTGGGCACCGTGAGAAAGAGACAGATTGAGAGACTGAGACAAACGGAGAAACAGGGACAGACAGAGTGAGTCAGACTGAGAGAGACAAAGACTCAGACATACAAACACATACACAGCTCTGTGGAGAGAGAGAGAGAGGCAGAGACCGAGCGACACAGATACATTTCACAATTTCATTTCATTATCAGTTCAGAGTGACACATAGTTACAGAAAATTGTTGATTCAACCGATGAAAATCGGACATCACTGATCAGAATGGGAGGAAATCTGTGTTAAAATAAATAGAAACCAGGAGTGGGGAAGAACCCACGGTGGAAAACCCTTTGAAGTTTAAGGCCAACGACATAACCACTCGGTTATCCTGGCCCTGTGAGAGCTTGGATTCTGTCTCTGTGACAAACTGGGCTTCAACACCAACCCCACATACAAACACATGCACATAGTCTTTTAGTGAGCATTTACGAACATTTTGAGGAATATTGACACGGGGGCAACTCTCCTACTCTGTTTCGAGTAATGCTCTGGGACCTTTCATATCCACCCGAGGGTGCAGACGGAGCTTAAATTTAACATTTCATCCGAAAGTCAACAGCTTCAACATTGCAAAATTCCCCAAGTGCTGCACTTGAGTGTTAGCCAAGATGATATGCTCAAGTCCAAGGAGTGCGACTTGAAGACACAAACTCCTGATTCAGTCGAGAATGCTGCCACTGAACCAAAGCCGATACAAAAGTTCACAACCGTATTATTTTCCCCAAGTCTTTTTTATAAGTTCCAGGACATACCAAATTCATGGTGATGATTTCCACAGACAGTTGCACATACACAGAGACAAAAATAGAGATAGACAGACACAGAGACACAGATAACCAAAAATTTACACGCACCAACGGGCATGCACAGCTGCCTTAGACGTCTCGAGGGATAGACAGGCTGAATCACTGTCGCAACTATGACTGATTGTTGCGATTTTTTAATCGGATGTATCGTGAATATTGCAGATTAATAAAAATGAGAACAAATGTCAGTGTTGAAAGCTGTGGGACGTTATTCCAATTATCACATGATCAGTTTGGTAGCGAACTGGTTAAATTGTGAAATGGAATGAAAAAGGCTGAGAATCGTAGTCGGCAGGATTCGAACCTGCGCGGGAAAATCCCAATGGATTTCTAGTCCATCGCCTTAACCACTCGGCCACGACTACTGTGTCGCTGGCTTTTTAAACGTTACTCAGAAAAAACTCAGTCATCCATCTCTGTGCAGCAGACGGCCAAAGAATCCTGAAAAAGTCTCCGTTTGCAAAAAATCTGGAAGAGGCAAACTCCTCCACATGTATTTTCACAGTTCGATTTCGCTCTGGAATTTTTAATATGTATCTACCAAGAAACAGAAGTAAAAATCAACATTTTGAAACATCTGCCTCCCTGTCGGGGAATTGAACCCCGGTCTCCCGCGTGACAGGCAGGGATACTTACCACTATACTAATGAGGAACTGAATGATAGCTGCTCTGTCGGGGCAGGAATCGAGCTGTGAACAGAACTGGACACCATGAGAAGTCGACAGACACATTGAGAGACAGATACAAACCGACAAACAGGGAGAGACAGACACCGAGATAGAGACAACGAGAGACAGAAAGTGTGAGACTGAGAAGGAGAGGCAGATTGGGTGAGAAAAAGACTCAAACACATACAGAGACAGAGATTTGTGTGTTTGATCTATTAAGAGAGAAAGGGAAAGAGTGAGAGAAAGACAATGATAAAGACAGTGACAAGGAGAGAGACAGATAGAGAGAAAGAGATAGAGACTAAAACAGAAAATGATGGAAATACTTCTCAGGTTAGAGGCAGGGACTAACAGAGACAGGCAAAGAAATGGACAGACCGAAATGATGGGAAAGAGAGAGCCAGTCAGACAAAGAATCTGAGAGAATCCCATTGGAACAGACGTGGGCACCGTGAGAAAGAGACAGATTGAGAGACTGAGACAAACGGAGAAACAGGGACAGACAGAGTGAGTCAGACTGAGAGAGACAAAGACTCAGACATACAAACACATACACAGCTCTGTGGAGAGAGAGAGAGAGGCAGAGACCGAGCGACACAGATACATTTCACAATTTCATTTCATTATCGGTTCAGAGTGACACATAGTTACAGAAAATTGTTGATTCAACCGATGAAAATCGGACATCACTGATCAGAATGGGAGGAAATCTGTGTTAAAATAAATAGAAACCAGGAGTTGGGAAGAACCCACGGTGGAAAACCCTTTGAAGTTTAAGGCCAACGACATAACCACTCGGTTATCCTGGCCCTGTGAGAGCTTGGATTCTGTCTCTGTGACAAACTGGGCTTCAACACCAACCCCACATACAAACACATGCACATAGTCTTTTAGTGAGCATTTACGAACATTTTGAGGAATATTGACACGGGGGCAACTCTCCTACTCTGTTTCGAGTAATGCTCTTGGACCTTCATATCCACCCGAGGGTGCAGACGGAGCTTCAATTTAACATTTCATCCGAAAGTCAACAGCTTCAACATTGCAAAATTCCCCAAGTGCTGCACTTGAGTGTTAGCCAAGATGATATGCTCAAGTCCAAGGAGTGCGACTTGAAGACACAAACTCCTGATTCAGTCGAGAATGCTGCCACTGAACCAAAGCCGATACAAAAGTTCACAACCGTATTATTTTCCCCAAGTCTTTTTTATAAGTTCCAGGACATACCAAATTCATGGTGATGATTTCCACAGACAGTTGCACATACACAGAGACAAAAATAGAGATAGACAGACACAGAGACACAGATAACCAAAAATTTACACGCACCAACGGGCATGCACAGCTGCCTTAGACATCTCGAGGGATAGACAGGCTGAATCACTGTCACAACTATGACTGATTGTTGCGATTTTTTAATCGGATGTATCGTGAATATTGCAGATTAATAAAAATGAGAACAAATGTCAGTGTTGAAAGGTGTGGGACGTTATTCCAATTATCACATGATCAGTTTGGTAGCGAACTGGTTAAATTGTGAAATGGAATGAAAAATGCTGAGAATCGTAGTCGACAGGATTCGAACCTGCGCGGGAAAATCCCAATGGATTTCTAGTCCATCGCCTTAACCACTCGGCCACGACTACTGTGTCGCTGGCTTTTTAAACGTTACTCAGAAAAAACTCAGTCATCCATCTCTGTGCAGCAGACGGCCAAAGAATCCTGAAAAAGTCTCCGTTTGCAAAAAATCTGGAAGAGGCAAACTCCTCCACATGTATTTTCACAGTTCGATTTCGCTCTGGAATTTTTAATATGTATCTACCAAGAAACAGAAGTAAAAATCAACATTTTGAAACATCTGCCTCCCTGTCGGGGAATTGAACCCCGGTCTCCCGCGTGACAGGCAGGGATACTTACCACTATACTAATGAGGAACTGAATGATAGCTGCTCTGTCGGAGCAGGAATCGAGCTGTGAACAGAACTGGACACCATGAGAAGTCGACAGACACATTGAGAGACAGATACAAACCGACAAACAGGGAGAGACAGACACCGAGATAGAGACAACGAGAGACAGAAAGTGTGAGACTGAGAAGGAGAGGCAGATTGGGTGAGAAAAAGACTCAAACACATACAGAGACAGAGATTTGTGTGTTTGATCTATTAAGAGAGAAAGGGAAAGAGTGAGAGAAAGACAATGATAAAGACAGTGACAAGGAGAGAGACAGATAGAGAGAAAGAGATAGAGACTAAAACAGAAAATGATGGAAATACTTCTCAGGTTAGAGGCAGGGACTAACAGAGACAGGCAAAGAAATGGACAGACCGAAATGATGGGAAAGAGAGAGCCAGTCAGACAAAGAATCTGAGAGAATCCCATTGGAACAGACGTGGGCACCGTGAGAAAGAGACAGATTGAGAGACTGAGACAAACGGAGAAACAGGGACAGACAGAGTGAGTCAGACTGAGAGAGACAAAGACTCAGACATACAAACACATACACAGCTCTGTGGAGAGAGAGAGAGAGGCAGAGACCGAGCGACACAGATACATTTCACAATTTCATTTCATTATCGGTTCAGAGTGACACATAGTTACAGAAAATTGTTGATTCAACCGATGAAAATCGGACATCACTGATCAGAATGGGAGGAAATCTGTGTTAAAATAAATAGAAACCAGGAGTTGGGAAGAACCCACGGTGGAAAACCCTTTGAAGTTTAAGGCCAACGACATAACCACTCGGTTATCCTGGCCCTGTGAGAGCTTGGATTCTGTCTCTGTGACAAACTGGGCTTCAACACCAACCCCACATACAAACACATGCACATAGTCTTTTAGTGAGCATTTACGAACATTTTGAGGAATATTGACACGGGGGCAACTCTCCTACTCTGTTTCGAGTAATGCTCTGGGACCTTCATATCCACCCGAGGGTGCAGACGGAGCTTCAATTTAACATTTCATCCGAAAGTCAACAGCTTCAACATTGCAAAATTCCCCAAGTGCTGCACTTGAGTGTTAGCCAAGATGATATGCTCAAGTCCAAGGAGTGCGACTTGAAGACACAAACTCCTGATTCAGTCGAGAATGCTGCCACTGAACCAAAGCCGATACAAAAGTTCACAACCGTATTATTTTCCCCAAGTCTTTTTTATAAGTTCCAGGACATACCAAATTCATGGTGATGATTTCCACAGACAGTTGCACATACACAGAGACAAAAATAGAGATAGACAGACACAGAGACACAGATAACCAAAAATTTACACGCACCAACGGGCATGCACAGCTGCCTTAGACATCTCGAGGGATAGACAGGCTGAATCACTGTCACAACTATGACTGATTGTTGCGATTTTTTAATCGGATGTATCGTGAATATTGCAGATTAATAAAAATGAGAACAAATGTCAGTGTTGAAAGGTGTGGGACGTTATTCCAATTATCACATGATCAGTTTGGTAGCGAACTGGTTAAATTGTGAAATGGAATGAAAAATGCTGAGAATCGTAGTCGACAGGATTCGAACCTGCGCGGGAAAATCCCAATGGATTTCTAGTCCATCGCCTTAACCACTCGGCCACGACTACTGCGTCGCTGGCTTTTTAAACGTTACTCAGAAAAAACTCAGTCATCCATCTCTGTGCAGCAGACGGCCAAAGAATCCTGAAAAAGTCTCCGTTTGCAAAAAATCTGGAAGAGGCAAACTCCTCCACATGTATTTTCACAGTTCGATTTCGCTCTGGAATTTTTAATATGTATCTACCAAGAAACAGAAGTAAAAATCAACATTTTGAAACATCTGCCTCCCCGTCGGGGAATTGAACCCCGGTCTCCCGCGTGACAGGCGGGGATACTTACCACTATACTAACGAGGAACTGACGGGTAGCTGGTCTGTCGGAGCAGGAATCGAGCTGTGAACAGAACTGGACACCATGAGAAGTCGACAGACACATTGAGAGACAGATGCAAACCGACAAACAGGGAGAGACAGACACCGAGATAGAGACAACGAGAGACAGAAAGTGTGAGACTGAGAAGGAGAGGCAGATTGGGTGAGAAAAAGACTCAAACACATACAGAGACAGAGATTTGTGTGTTTGATCTATTAAGAGTGAAAGGGAAAGAGTGAGAGAAAGACAATGATAAAGACAGTGACAAGGAGAGAGACAGATAGAGAGAAAGAGATAGAGACTAAAACAGAAAATGATGGAAATACTTCTCAGGTTAGAGGCAGGGACTAACAGAGACAGGCAAAGAAATGGACAGACCGAAATGATGGGAAAGAGAGAGCCAGTCAGACAAAGAATCTGAGAGAATCCCATTGGAACAGACGTGGGCACCGTGAGAAAGAGACAGATTGAGAGACTGAGACAAACGGAGAAACAGGGACAGACAGAGTGAGTCAGACTGAGAGAGACAAAGACTCAGACATACAAACACATACACAGCTCTGTGTAGAGAGAGAGAGAAGCAGAGACCGAGCGACACAGATACATTTCACAATTTCATTTCATTATCAGTTCAGAGTGACACATAGTTACAGAAAATTGTTGATTCAACCGATGAAAATCGGGCATCACTGATCAGAATGGGAGGAAATCTGTGTTAAAATAAATAGAAACCAGGAGTGGGGAAGAACCCACGGTGGAAAACCCTTTGAAGTTTAAGGCCAACGACATAACCACTCGGTTATCCTGGCCCTGTGAGAGCTTGGATTCTGTCTCTGTGACAAACTGGGCTTCAACACCAACCCCACATACAAACACATGCACATAGTCTTTTAGTGAGCATTTACGAACATTTTGAGGAATATTGACACGGGGGCAACTCTCCTACTCTTTTTCGAGTAATGCTCTGGGACCTTTCATATCCACCCGAGGGTGCAGACGGAGCTTCAATTTAACATTTCATCCGAAAGTCAACAGCTTCAACATTGCAAAATTCCCCAAGTGCTGCACTTGAGTGTTAGCCAAGATGATATGCTCAAGTCCAAGGAGTGCGACTTGAAGACACAAACTCCTGATTCAGTCGAGAATGCTGCCACTGAACCAAAGCCGATACAAAAGTTCACAACCGTATTATTTTCCCCAAGTCTTTTTTATAAGTTCCAGGACATACCAAATTCATGGTGATGATTTCCACAGACAGTTGCACATACACAGAGACAAAAATAGAGATAGACAGACACAGAGACACAGATAACCAAAAATTTACACGCACCAACGGGCATGCACAGCTGCATTAGACATCTCGAGGGATAGACAGGCTGAATCACTGTCGCAACTATGACTGATTGTTGCGATTTTTTAATCGGATGTATCGTGAATATTGCAGATTAATAAAAATGAGAACAAATGTCAGTGTTGAAAGGTGTGGGACGTTATTCCAATTATCACATGATCAGTTTGGTAGCGAACTGGTTAAATTGTGAAATGGAATGAAAAATGCTGAGAATCGTAGTCGGCAGGATTCGAACCTGCGCGGGAAAATCCCAATGGATTTCTAGTCCATCGCCTTAACCACTCGGCCACGACTACTGCGTCGCTGGCTTTTTAAACGTTACTCAGAAAAAACTCAGTCATCCATCTCTGTGCAGCAGACGGCCAAAGAATCCTGAAAAAGTCTCCGTTTGCAAAAAATCTGGAAGAGGCAAACTCCTCCACATGTATTTTCACAGTTCGATTTCGCTCTGGAATTTTTAATATGTATCTACCAAGAAACAGAAGTAAAAATCAACATTTTGAAACATCTGCCTCCCCGTCGGGGAATTGAACCCCGGTCTCCCGCGTGACAGGCAGGGATACTTACCACTATACTAACGAGGAACTGACGGATAGCTGCTCTGTCGGAGCAGGAATCGAGCTGTGAACAGAACTGGACACCATGAGAAGTCGACAGACACATTGAGAGACAGATACAAACCGACAAACAGGGAGAGACAGACACCGAGATAGAGACAACGAGAGACAGAAAGTGTGAGACTGAGAAGGAGAGGCAGATTGGGTGAGAAAAAGACTCAAACACATACAGAGACAGAGATTTGTGTGTTTGATCTATTAAGAGAGAAAGGGAAAGAGTGAGAGAAAGACAATGATAAAGACAGTGACAAGGAGAGAGACAGAGAGAGAGAAAGAGATAGAGACTAAAACAGAAAATTATGGAAACACTTCTCAGGTTAGAGGCAGGGACTAACAG
>NW_027253150.1:747500-752500 GCF_044704955.1 Pristiophorus japonicus | reverse complement strand
TGAGAACAAATGTCAGTGTTGAAAGGTGTGGGACGTTATTCCAATTATCACATGATCAGTTTGGTAGCGAACTGGTTAAATTGTGAAGTGGAATGAAAAATGCTGTGAATCGTAGTCGGCAGGATTCGAACCTGTGCGGGAAAAACCCAATGGATTTCTAGTCCAGCGCCTTAACCACTCGGCCACGACTACTGTGTCGCTGGCTTTTTAAACGTTACTCAGAAAAAACTCAGTCATCCATCTCTGTGCAGCAGACGGCCAAAGAATCTTGAAAAAGTCTCCGTTTGCAAAAAATCTGGAAGAGGCAAACTCCTCCACATGTATTTTCACAGTTCGATTTCGCTCTGGAATTTTTAATATGTATCTACCAAGAAACAGAAGTAAAAATCAACATTTTGAAACATCTGCCTCCCCGTCGGGGAATTGAACCCCGGTCTCCCGCGTGACAGGCGGGGATACTTACCACTATACTAACGAGGAACTGACGGGTAGCTGGTCTGTCGGAGCAGGAATCGAGCTGTGAACAGAACTGGACACCATGAGAAGTCGACAGACACATTGAGAGACAGATGCAAACCGACAAACAGGGAGAGACAGACACCGAGATAGAGACAACGAGAGACAGAAAGTGTGAGACTGAGAAGGAGAGGCAGATTGGGTGAGAAAAAGACTCAAACACATACAGAGACAGAGATTTGTGTGTTTGATCTATTAAGAGTGAAAGGGAAAGAGTGAGAGAAAGACAATGATAAAGACAGTGACAAGGAGAGAGACAGATAGAGAGAAAGAGATAGAGACTAAAACAGAAAATGATGGAAATACTTCTCAGGTTAGAGGCAGGGACTAACAGAGACAGGCAAAGAAATGGACAGACCGAAATGATGGGAAAGAGAGAGCCAGTCAGACAAAGAATCTGAGAGAATCCCATTGGAACAGACGTGGGCACCGTGAGAAAGAGACAGATTGAGAGACTGAGACAAACGGAGAAACAGGGACAGACAGAGTGAGTCAGACTGAGAGAGACAAAGACTCAGACATACAAACACATACACAGCTCTGTGTAGAGAGAGAGAGAAGCAGAGACCGAGCGACACAGATACATTTCACAATTTCATTTCATTATCAGTTCAGAGTGACACATAGTTACAGAAAATTGTTGATTCAACCGATGAAAATCGGGCATCACTGATCAGAATGGGAGGAAATCTGTGTTAAAATAAATAGAAACCAGGAGTGGGGAAGAACCCACGGTGGAAAACCCTTTGAAGTTTAAGGCCAACGACATAACCACTCGGTTATCCTGGCCCTGTGAGAGCTTGGATTCTGTCTCTGTGACAAACTGGGCTTCAACACCAACCCCACATACAAACACATGCACATAGTCTTTTAGTGAGCATTTACGAACATTTTGAGGAATATTGACACGGGGGCAACTCTCCTACTCTTTTTCGAGTAATGCTCTGGGACCTTTCATATCCACCCGAGGGTGCAGACGGAGCTTCAATTTAACATTTCATCCGAAAGTCAACAGCTTCAACATTGCAAAATTCCCCAAGTGCTGCACTTGAGTGTTAGCCAAGATGATATGCTCAAGTCCAAGGAGTGCGACTTGAAGACACAAACTCCTGATTCAGTCGAGAATGCTGCCACTGAACCAAAGCCGATACAAAAGTTCACAACCGTATTATTTTCCCCAAGTCTTTTTTATAAGTTCCAGGACATACCAAATTCATGGTGATGATTTCCACAGACAGTTGCACATACACAGAGACAAAAATAGAGATAGACAGACACAGAGACACAGATAACCAAAAATTTACACGCACCAACGGGCATGCACAGCTGCATTAGACATCTCGAGGGATAGACAGGCTGAATCACTGTCGCAACTATGACTGATTGTTGCGATTTTTTAATCGGATGTATCGTGAATATTGCAGATTAATAAAAATGAGAACAAATGTCAGTGTTGAAAGGTGTGGGACGTTATTCCAATTATCACATGATCAGTTTGGTAGCGAACTGGTTAAATTGTGAAATGGAATGAAAAATGCTGAGAATCGTAGTCGGCAGGATTCGAACCTGCGCGGGAAAATCCCAATGGATTTCTAGTCCATCGCCTTAACCACTCGGCCACGACTACTGCGTCGCTGGCTTTTTAAACGTTACTCAGAAAAAACTCAGTCATCCATCTCTGTGCAGCAGACGGCCAAAGAATCCTGAAAAAGTCTCCGTTTGCAAAAAATCTGGAAGAGGCAAACTCCTCCACATGTATTTTCACAGTTCGATTTCGCTCTGGAATTTTTAATATGTATCTACCAAGAAACAGAAGTAAAAATCAACATTTTGAAACATCTGCCTCCCCGTCGGGGAATTGAACCCCGGTCTCCCGCGTGACAGGCAGGGATACTTACCACTATACTAACGAGGAACTGACGGATAGCTGCTCTGTCGGAGCAGGAATCGAGCTGTGAACAGAACTGGACACCATGAGAAGTCGACAGACACATTGAGAGACAGATACAAACCGACAAACAGGGAGAGACAGACACCGAGATAGAGACAACGAGAGACAGAAAGTGTGAGACTGAGAAGGAGAGGCAGATTGGGTGAGAAAAAGACTCAAACACATACAGAGACAGAGATTTGTGTGTTTGATCTATTAAGAGAGAAAGGGAAAGAGTGAGAGAAAGACAATGATAAAGACAGTGACAAGGAGAGAGACAGAGAGAGAGAAAGAGATAGAGACTAAAACAGAAAATTATGGAAACACTTCTCAGGTTAGAGGCAGGGACTAACAGAGACAGGCAAAGAAATGGACAGACCGAAATGATGGGAAAGAGAGAGCCAGTCAGACAAAGAATCTGAGAGAATCCCATTGGAACAGACGTGGGCACCGTGAGAAAGAGACAGATTGAGAGACTGAGACAAACGGAGAAACAGGGACAGACAGAGTGAGTCAGACTGAGAGAGACAAAGACTCAGACATACAAACACATACACAGCTCTGTATAGAGAGAGAGAGAGGCAGAGACCGAGCGACACAGATACATTTCACAATTTCATTTCATTATCGGTTCAGAGTGACACATAGTTACAGAAAATTGTTGATTCAACCGATGAAAATCGGACATCACTGATCAGAATGTGAGGAAATCTGTGTTAAAATAAATAGAAACCAGGAGTGGGGAAGAACCCACGGTGGAAAACCCTTTGAAGTTTAAGGCCAACGACATAACCACTCGGTTATCCTGGCCCTGTGAGAGCTTGGATTCTGTCTCTGTGACAAACTGGGCTTCAACACCAACCCCACATACAAACACATGCACATAGTCTTTTAGTGAGCATTTACGAACATTTTGAGGAATATTGACACGGGGGCAACTCTCCTACTCTGTTTCGAGTAATGCTCTGGGACCTTCATATCCACCCGAGGGTGCAGACGGAGCTTCAGTTTAACATTTCATCCGAAAGTCAACAGCTTCAACATTGCAAAATTCCCCAAGTGCTGCACTTGAGTGTTAGCCAAGATGATATGCTCAAGTCCAAGGAGTGCGACTTGAAGACACAAACTCCTGATTCAGTCGAGAATGCTGCCACTGAACCAAAGCCGATACAAAAGTTCACAACCGTATTATTTTCCCCAAGTCTTTTTTATAAGTTCCAGGACATACCAAATTCATGGTGATGATTTCCACAGACAGTTGCACATACACAGAGACAAAAATAGAGATAGACAGACACAGAGACACAGATAACCAAAAATTTACACGCACCAACGGGCATGCACAGCTGCCTTAGACATCTCGAGGGATAGACAGGCTGAATCACTGTCGCAACTATGACTGATTGTTGCGATTTTTTAATCGGATGTATCGTGAATATTGCAGATTAATAAAATTGAGAACAAATGTCAGTGTTGAAAGGTGTGGGACGTTATTCCAATTATCACATGATCAGTTTGGTAGCGAACTGGTTAAATTGTGAAATGGAATGAAAAATGCTGAGAATCGTAGTCGACAGGATTCGAACCTACGCGGGAAAATCCCAATGGATTTCTAGTCCATCGCCTTAACCACTCGGCCACGACTACTGTGTCGCTGGCTTTTTAAACGTTACTCAGAAAAAACTCAGTCATCCATCTCTGTGCAGCAGACGGCCAAAGAATCCTGAAAAAGTCTCCGTTTGCAAAAAATCTGGAAGAGGCAAACTCCTCCACATGTATTTTCACAGTTCGATTTCGCTCTGGAATTTTAAATATGTATCTACCAAGAAACAGAAGTAAAAATCAACATTTTGAAACATCTGCCTCCCCGTCGGGGAATTGAACCCCGGTCTCCCGCGTGACAGGCGGGGATACTTACCACTATACTAACGAGGAACTGACGGGTAGCTGCTCTGTCGGAGCAGGAATCGAGCTGTGAACAGAACTGGACACCATGAGAAGTCGACAGACACATTGAGAGACAGATACAAACCGACAAACAGGGAGAGACAGACACCGAGATAGAGACAACGAGAGACAGAAAGTGTGAGACTGAGAAGGAGAGGCAGATTGGGTGAGAAAAAGACTCAAACACATACAGAGACAGAGATTTGTGTGTTTGATCTATTAAGAGAGAAAGGGAAAGAGTGAGAGAAAGACAATGATAAAGACACTGACAAGGAGAGAGACAGAGAGAGAGAAAGAGACAGAGACTAAAACAGAAAATGATGGAAACACTTCTCAGGTTAGAGGCAGGGACTAACAGAGACAGGCAAAGAAATGGACAGACCGAAGTGATGGGAAAGAGAGAGCCAGTCAGACAAAGAATCTGAGAGAATCCCATTGGAACAGACGTGGGCACCGTGAGAAAGAGACAGATTGAGAGACTGAGACAAACGGAGAAACAGGGACAGACAGAGTGAGTCAGACTGAGAGAGACAAAGACTCAGACATACAAACACATACACAGCTCTGTGTAGAGAGAGAGAGAGGCAGAGACCGAGCGACACAGATA
>NW_027253150.1:740000-745000 GCF_044704955.1 Pristiophorus japonicus | reverse complement strand
TGAACCAAAGCCGATACAAAAGTTCACAACCGTATTATTTTCCCCAAGTCTTTTTTATAAGTTCCAGGACATACCAAATTCATGGTGATGATTTCCACAGACAGTTGCACATACACAGAGACAAAAATAGAGATAGACAGACACAGAGACACAGATAACCAAAAATTTACACGCACCAACGGCCATGCACAGCTGCCTTAGACATCTCGAGGGATAGACAGGCTGAATCACTGTCGCAACTATGACTGATTGTTGCGATTTTTTAATCGGATGTATCGTGAATATTGCAGATTAATAAAAATGAGAACAAATGTCAGTGTTGAAAGGTGTGGGACGTTATTCCAATTATCACATGATCAGTTTGGTAGCGAACTGGTTAAATTGTGAAGTGGAATGAAAAATGCTGTGAATCGTAGTCGGCAGGATTCGAACCTGTGCGGGAAAAACCCAATGGATTTCTAGTCCAGCGCCTTAACCACTCGGCCACGACTACTGTGTCGCTGGCTTTTTAAACGTTACTCAGAAAAAACTCAGTCATCCATCTCTGTGCAGCAGACGGCCAAAGAATCTTGAAAAAGTCTCCGTTTGCAAAAAATCTGGAAGAGGCAAACTCCTCCACATGTATTTTCACAGTTCGATTTCGCTCTGGAATTTTTAATATGTATCTACCAAGAAACAGAAGTAAAAATCAACATTTTGAAACATCTGCCTCCCCGTTGGGGAATTGAACCCCGGTCTCCCGCGTGACAGGCGGGGATACTTATCACTATACTAACGAGGAACTGACGGATAGCTGCTCTGTCGGAGCAGGAATCGAGCTGTGAACAGAACTGGACACCATGAGAAGTCGACAGACACATTGAGAGACAGATACAAACCGACAAACATGGAGAGACAGACACCGAGATAGAGACAACGAGAGACAGAAAGTGTGAGACTGAGAAGGAGAGGCAGATTGGGTGAGAAAAAGACTCAAACACATACAGAGACAGAGATTTGTGTGTTTGATCTATTAAGAGTGAAAGGGAAAGAGTGAGAGAAAGACAATGATAAAGACAGTGACAAGGAGAGAGACAGATAGAGAGAAAGAGATAGAGACTAAAACAGAAAATGATGGAAATACTTCTCAGGTTAGAGGCAGGGACTAACAGAGACAGGCAAAGAAATGGACAGACCGAAATGATGGGAAAGAGAGAGCCAGTCAGACAAAGAATCTGAGAGAATCCCATTGGAACAGACGTGGGCACCGTGAGAAAGAGACAGATTGAGAGACTGAGACAAACGGAGAAACAGGGACAGACAGAGTGAGTCAGACTGAGAGAGACAAAGACTCAGACATACAAACACATACACAGCTCTGTGTAGAGAGAGAGAGAGGCAGAGACCGAGCGACACAGATACATTTCACAATTTCATTTCATTATCGGTTCAGAGTGACACATAGTTACAGAAAATTGTTGATTCAACCGATGAAAATCGGACATCACTGATCAGAATGGGAGGAAATCTGTGTTAAAATAAATAGAAACCAGGAGTGGGGAAGAACCCACGGTGGAAAACCCTTTGAAGTTTAAGGCCAACGACATAACCACTCGGTTATCCTGGCCCTGTGAGAGCTTGGATTCTGTCTCTGTGACAAACTGGGCTTCAACACCAACCCCACATACAAACACATGCACATAGTCTTTTAGTGAGCATTTACGAACATTTTGAGGAATATTGACACGGGGGCAACTCTCCTACTCTGTTTCGAGTAATGCTCTGGGACCTTCATATCCACCCGAGGGTGCAGACGGAGCTTCAATTTAACATTTCATCCGAAAGTCAACAGCTTCAACATTGCAAAATTCCCCAAGTGCTGCACTTGAGTGTTAGCCAAGATGATATGCTCAAGTCCAAGGAGTGCGACTTGAAGACACAAACTCCTGATTCAGTCGAGAATGCTGCCACTGAACCAAAGCCGATACAAAAGTTCACAACCGTATTATTTTCCCCAAGTCTTTTTTATAAGTTCCAGGACATACCAAATTCATGGTGATGATTTCCACAGACAGTTGCACATACACAGAGACAAAAATAGAGATAGACAGACACAGAGACACAGATAACCAAAAATTTACACGCACCAACGGCCATGCACAGCTGCCTTAGACATCTCGAGGGATAGACAGGCTGAATCACTGTCGCAACTATGACTGATTGTTGCGATTTTTTAATCGGATGTATCGTGAATATTGCAGATTAATAAAATTGAGAACAAATGTCAGTGTTGAAAGGTGTGGGACGTTATTCCAATTATCACATGATCAGTTTGGTAGCGAACTGGTTAAATTGTGAAATGGAATGAAAAATGCTGAGAATCGTAGTCGACAGGATTCGAACCTACGCGGGAAAATCCCAATGGATTTCTAGTCCATCGCCTTAACCACTCGGCCACGACTACTGTGTCGCTGGCTTTTTAAACGTTACTCAGAAAAAACTCAGTCATCCATCTCTGTGCAGCAGACGGCCAAAGAATCTTGAAAAAGTCTCCGTTTGCAAAAAATCTGGAAGAGGCAAACTCCTCCACATGTATTTTCACAGTTCGATTTCGCTCTGGAATTTTTAAGATGTATCTACCAAGAAACAGAAGTAAAAATCAACATTTTGAAACATCTGCCTCCCCGTCGGGGAATTGAACCCCGGTCTCCCGCGTGATAGGCGAGGATACTTACCACTATACTAACGAGGAACTGACGGATAGCTCCTCTGTCGGAGCAGGAATCGAGCTGTGAACAGAACTGGACACCATGAGAAGTCGACAGACACATTGAGAGACAGATACAAACCGACAAACAGGGAGAGACAGACACCGAGATAGAGACAACGAGAGACAGAAAGTGTGAGACTGAGAAGGAGAGGCAGATTGGGTGAGAAAAAGACTCAAACACATACAGAGACAGAGATTTGTGTGTTTGATCTATTAAGAGTGAAAGGGAAAGAGTGAGAGAAAGACAATGATAAAGACAGTGACAAGGAGAGAGACAGATAGAGAGAAAGAGATAGAGACTAAAACAGAAAATGATGGAAATACTTCTCAGGTTAGAGGCAGGGACTAACAGAGACAGGCAAACAAATGGACAGACCGAAATGATGGGAAAGAGAGAGCCAGTCAGACAAAGAATCTGAGAGAATCCCATTGGAACAGACGTGGGCACCGTGAGAAAGAGACAGATTGAGAGACTGAGACAAACGGAGAAACAGGGACAGACAGAGTGAGTCAGACTGAGAGAGACAAAGACTCAGACATACAAACACATACACAGCTCTGTGTAGAGAGAGAGAGAGGCAGAGACCGAGCGACACAGATACATTTCACAATTTCATTTCATTATCGGTTCAGAGTGACACATAGTTACAGAAAATTGTTGATTCAACCGATGAAAATCGGACATCACTGATCAGAATGGGAGGAAATCTGTGTTAAAATAAATAGAAACCAGGAGTGGGGAAGAACCCACGGTGGAAAACCATTTGAAGTTTAAGGCCAACGACATAACCACTCGGTTATCCTGGCCCTGTGAGAGCTTGGATTCTGTCTCTGTGACAAACTGGGCTTCAACACCAACCCCACATACAAACACATGCACATAGTCTTTTAGTGAGCATTTACGAACATTTTGAGGAATATTGACACGGGGGCAACTCTCCTACTCTGTTTCGAGTAATGCTCTGGGACCTTTCATATCCACCCGAGGGTGCAGACGGAGCTTCAATTTAACATTTCATCCGAAAGTCAACAGCTTCAACATTGCAAAATTCCCCAAGTGCTGCACTTGAGTGTTAGCCAAGATGATATGCTCAAGTCCAAGGAGTGCGACTTGAAGACACAAACTCCTGATTCAGTCGAGAATGCTGCCACTGAACCAAAGCCGATACAAAAGTTCACAACCGTATTATTTTCCCCAAGTCTTTTTTATAAGTTCCAGGACATACCAAATTCATGGTGATGATTTCCACAGACAGTTGCACATACACAGAGACAAAAATAGAGATAGACAGACACAGAGACACAGATAACCAAAAATTTACACGCACCAACGGGCATGCACAGCTGCATTAGACATCTCGAGGGATAGACAGGCTGAATCACTGTCGCAACTATGACTGATTGTTGCGATTTTTTAATCGGATGTATCGTGAATATTGCAGATTAATAAAAATGAGAACAAATGTCAGTGTTGAAAGGTGTGGGACGTTATTCCAATTATCACATGATCAGTTTGGTAGCGAACTGGTTAAATTGTGAAATGGAATGAAAAATGCTGAGAATCGTAGTCGACAGGATTCGAACCTACGCGGGAAAATCCCAATGGATTTCTAGTCCATCGCCTTAACCACTCGGCCACGACTACTGTGTCGCTGGCTTTTTAAACGTTACTCAGAAAAAACTCAGTCATCCATCTCTGTGCAGCAGACGGCCAAAGAATCCTGAAAAAGTCTCCGTTTGCAAAAAATCTGGAAGAGGCAAACTCCTCCACATGTATTTTCACAGTTCGATTTCGCTCTGGAATTTTTAATATGTATCTACCAAGAAACAGAAGTAAAAATCAACATTTTGAAACATCTGCCTCCCCGTCGGGGAATTGAACCCCGGTCTCCCGCGTGACAGGCGGGGATACTTACCACTATACTAACGAGGAACTGACGGATAGCTGCTCTGTCGGAGCAGGAATCGAGCTGTGAACAGAACTGGACACCATGAGAAGTCGACAGACACATTGAGAGACAGATACAAACCGACAAACAGGGAGAGACAGACACCGAGATAGAGACAACGAGAGACAGAAAGTGTGAGACTGAGAAGGAGAGGCAGATTGGGTGAGAAAAAGACTCAAACACATACAGAGACAGAGATTTGTGTGTTTGATCTATTAAGAGTGAAAGGGAAAGAGTGAGAGAAAGACAATGATAAAGACAGTGACAAGGAGAGAGACAGATAGAGAGAAAGAGATAGAGAC
>NW_027253148.1:0-17550 GCF_044704955.1 Pristiophorus japonicus | reverse complement strand
GAGGGGGAGGAGGAGACGGGGCGCGGGAGGGGGAGGGGGAGACGGGGCGCGGGAGGGGGAGGGGGAGACGGGGCGCGGGAGGGGGAGGGGGAGACGGGGCGCGGGAGGGGGAGGGGGATACGGGGCGCGGGAGGGGGAGGGGGGATACGGGGCGCGGGAGGGGGAGGAGGAGACGGGGCGCGGGACGGGGAGGAGGAGACGGGGCGCGGGACGGGGAGGAGGAGACGGGGCGCGGGAGGGGGAGGGGGAGACGGGGCGCGGGAGGGGGAGGGGGAGACGGGGCGCGGGAGGGGGAGGGGGAGACAGGGCGCGGGAGGGGGAGGCGGAGACGGGGCGCGGGAGGGGGAGGGGGATACGGGCCGCGGGAGGGGGATACGGGGCGCGGGAGGGGGAGGAGGAGCTGGGGTGCGGGAGGGGGAGGAGGAGACGGGGCGCGGGAGGGGGAGACGGGGCGCGGGACGGGGAGGAGGAGACGGGGCGCGGGAGGGGGAGGGGGAGACGGGGCGCGGGAGGGGGAGGGGGATACGGGGCGCGGGAGGGGGAGGAGGAGACGGGGCGCGGGAGGGGGAGTGGGAGACGGGGCGCGGGAGGGGGAGGGGGAGACGGGGCGCGGGAGGGGGAGGCGGAGACGGGGCACGGGAGGGGGAGGCGGAGACGGGGCGCGGGAGGGGGAGGGGGATACGGGGCGCGGGAGGGGGAGGAGGAGCCGGGGTGCGGGAGGGGGAGGAGGAGACGGGGCGCGGGAGGGGAGGGGGAGACGGGGCGCGGGAGGGGGAGGGGGAGACGGGGCGCGGGAGGGGGAGGCGGAGACGGGGCGCGGGAGGGGGAGGCGGAGACGGGGCGCGGGAGGGGGAGGGGGATACGGGGCGCGGGAGGGGGAGGAGGAGAAGGGGCACGGGACGGGGAGGAGGAGACGGGGCGCGGGAGGGGGAGGGGGAGACGGGGCGCGGGAGGGGGAGGGGGAGACGGGGCGCGGGAGGGGGAGGCGGAGACGGGGCGCGGGAGGGGGAGGGGGAGACGGGGCGCGGGAGGGGGAGGGGGAGACGGGGCGCGGGAGGGGGAGGCGGAGACGGGGCGCGGGAGGGGGAGGGGGATACGGGGCGCGGGAGGGGGATACGGGGCGCGGGAGGGGGAGGAGGAGCCGGGGTGCGGGAGGGGGAGGAGGAGACGGGGCGCGGGAGGGGGAGACGGGGCGCGGGAGGGGGAGGAGGAGACGGGGCGCGGGAGGGGGAGGGGGAGACGGGGCGCGGGAGGGGGAGGAGGAGACGGGGCGCGGGAGGGGGAGGAGGAGACGGGGCGCGGGAGGGGGAGGAGGAGACGGGGCGCGGGAGGGGGAGGAGGAGACGGGGCGCGGGAGGGGGAGGAGGAGACGGGGCGCGGGAGGGGGAGACGGGGCGCGGGAGGGGGAGGCGGGGACGGGGCGCGGGAGGGGGAGGGGGAGACGGGGCGCGGGAGGGGGAGGGGGAGACGGGGCGCGGGAGGGGGAGGGGGAGACGGGGCGCGGGAGGGGGAGGGGGAGACAGGGCGCGGGAGGGGGAGGCGGAGACGGGGCGCGGGAGGGGGAGGGGGATACGGGCCGCGGGAGGGGGATACGGGGCGCGGGAGGGGGAGGAGGAGCTGGGGTGCGGGAGGGGGAGGAGGAGACGGGGCGCGGGAGGGGGAGACGGGGCGCGGGACGGGGAGGAGGAGACGGGGCGCGGGAGGGGGAGGGGGAGACGGGGCGCGGGAGGGGGAGGGGGATACGGGGCGCGGGAGGGGGAGGAGGAGACGGGGCGCGGGAGGGGGAGTGGGAGACGGGGCGCGGGAGGGGAGGGGGAGACGGGGCGCGGGAGGGGGAGGCGGAGACGGGGCACGGGAGGGGGAGGCGGAGACGGGGCGCGGGAGGGGGAGGGGGATACGGGGCGCGGGAGGGGGAGGAGGAGCCGGGGTGCGGGAGGGGGAGGAGGAGACGGGGCGCGGGAGGGGGAGGGGGAGACGGGGCGCGGGAGGGGGAGGGGAGACGGGGCGCGGGAGGGGGAGGCGGAGACGGGGCGCGGGAGGGGGAGGCGGAGACGGGGCGCGGGAGGGGGAGGGGGATACGGGGCGCGGGAGGGGGAGGAGGAGAAGGGGCACGGGACGGGGAGGAGGAGACGGGGCGCGGGAGGGGGAGGGGGAGACGGGGCGCGGGAGGGGGAGGGGGAGACGGGGCGCGGGAGGGGGAGGCGGAGACGGGGCGCGGGAGGGGGAGGGGGAGACGGGGCGCGGGAGGGGGAGGGGGAGACGGGGCGCGGGAGGGGGAGGCGGAGACGGGGCGCGGGAGGGGGAGGGGGATACGGGGCGCGGGAGGGGGATACGGGGCGCGGGAGGGGGAGGAGGAGCCGGGGTGCGGGAGGGGGAGGAGGAGACGGGGCGCGGGAGGGGGAGACGGGGCGCGGGAGGGGGAGGAGGAGACGGGGCGCGGGAGGGGGAGGGGGAGACGGGGCGCGGGAGGGGGAGGAGGAGACGGGGCGCGGGAGGGGGAGGAGGAGACGGGGCGCGGGAGGGGGAGGAGGAGACGGGGCGCGGGAGGGGGAGGAGGAGACGGGGCGCGGGAGGGGGAGGAGGAGACGGGGCGCGGGAGGGGGAGACGGGGCGCGGGAGGGGGAGGCGGGGACGGGGCGCGGGAGGGGGAGGGGGAGGGGGAGACGGGGCGCAGGAGGGGGAGGAGGAGACGGGGCGCGGGAGGGGGAGGGGGAGGAGGAGACGGGGCGCGGGAGGGGGAGGAGGAGACGGGGCGCGGGAGGGGGAGGGGGAGACGGGGCGCGGGAGGGGGAGGGGGAGACGGGGCGCGGGAGGGGGAGGGGGAGACGGGGCGCGGGAGGGGGAGGCGGAGACGGGGTGCGGGAGGGGGAGGAGGAGACGGGGCGCGGGACGGGGAGGAGGAGACGGGGCGCGGGAGGGGGAGGGGGAGACGGGGCGCGGGAGGGGGAGGGGGAGACGGGGCGCGGGAGGGGGAGGGGGAGACAGGGCGCGGGAGGGGGAGGCGGAGACGGGGCGCGGGAGGGGGAGGGGGATACGGGGCGCGGGAGGGGGATACGGGGCGCGGGAGGGGGAGGAGGAGCCGGGGTGCGGGAGGGGGAGGAGGAGACGGGGCGCGAGAGGGGGAGGGGGAGACGGGGCGCGGGAGGGGGAGGGGGAGACGGGGCGCGGGAGGGGGAGGGGGATACGGGGCGCGGGAGGGGGAGGAGGAGACGGGGCGCGGGAGGGGGAGGAGGAGACGGGGCGCGGGACGGGGAGGAGGAGACGGGGCGCGGGAGGGGGAGGGGGAGACGGGGCGCGGGAGGGGGAGGGGGAGACGGGGCGCGGGAGGGGGAGGCGGAGACGGGGCGCGGGAGGGGGAGGAGGAGACGGGGCGCGGGAGGGGGAGACGGGGCGCGGGAGGGGGAGGAGGAGACGGGGCGCGGGAGGGGGAGGGGGAGACGGGGCGCGGGAGGGGGAGGAGGAGACGGGGCGCGGGAGGGGGAGGAGGAGACGGGGCGCGGGAGGGGGAGGAGGAGACGGGGCGCGGGAGGGGGAGGAGGAGACGGGGCGCGGGAGGGGGAGGAGGAGACGGGGCGCGGGAGGGGGAGACGGGGCGCGGGAGGGGGAGGCGGGGACGGGGCGCGGGAGGGGGAGGGGGAGGGGGAGACGGGGCGCAGGAGGGGGAGGAGGAGACGGGGCGCGGGAGGGGGAGGGGGAGGAGGAGACGGGGCGCGGGAGGGGGAGGAGGAGACGGGGCGCGGGAGGGGGAGGCGGAGACGGGGCGCGGGAGGGGGAGACGGGGACGGGGCGCGGGAGGGGGAGGGGGAGGGGGAGACGGGGCGCAGGAGGGGGAGCGGAGACGGGACACTTAGTGGGAGGAGGAGACGGGGCGCGGGAGGGGGAGACGGGGCGCGGGAGGGGGAGACGGGGACGGGGCGCGGGAGGGGGAGGGGGAGACGGGGCGCGGGAGGGGATGAGAGACGGGCGCGGGAGGGGGAGACGGCGCGCGCGGGAGGGGGAGGGGGAGAAGGGGACGGAGCACGGGAGGGGGAGGGGGAGACGGGGACAGAGCGCGGGAGGGGGAGACGGGGACGGAGCGCGGGAGGGGGAGGGGAAGACGGAGCGCGGGAGGGGGAGGGGGACGGGGAGACGGAGCGCGGGAGGGGGAGGGGGAGACGGGCGCGGGAGGGGAGGGGGTGACGGAGCGGGGGAGGCGGAGACGGGGCGTGGAATGGGGAGGCGGAGATGGGGCGCGGGAGGGGGAGGGGGAGACGGGGCGCGGGAGGGGGAGACGGGGCATGGGAGGCGGAGGGGGAGACGGGGAGGGGGAGACGGAGACGGGGCGCGGGAGGGGGAGGGGGAGATGGGGCGCGGGAGGGGGAGGGGGAGAAGGGGACGGAGCGCGGGAGGGGGAGGGGAAGACGGAGCGCGGGAGGGGGAGGGGGACGGGGAGACGGGGCGCGGGAGGGGGAGGGGGAGACGGGGCGCGGGAGGGGGAGACGGGGGGGGAGACGGGGTGAGGGGGACGGGGAGACGGAGCGAGGGGGAGACGGAGCGGGGGAGGGGGAGACGGAGCGGGAGAGGGGGAGACGGAGCGGGGGAGGGGGAGACGGAGCGGGGGAGACGCGGAGGGGGAGACGCGGAGGGGGAGACGGGGAGGGGGAGACGGAGACGGGGCGCGGGAGGGGGAGGGGGAGATGGGGCGCGGGAGGGGGAGGGGGATACGGGGCGCGGGAGGGGGAGGAGGAGACGGGGCGCGGGAGGGGGAGGGGGAGACGGGGCGCGGGAGGGGGAGGCGGAGACGGGGCGCGGGAGGGGGAGGCGGAGACGGGGCGCGGGAGGGGGAGGGGGATACGGGGCGCGGGAGGGGGAGGAGGAGCCGGGGTGCGGGAGGGGGAGGAGGAGACGGGGCGCGGGAGAGGGAGGAGTAGACGGGGCGCGGGAGGGGGAGGAGGAGACGGGGCGCGGGAGGGGGAGACGGGGCGCGGGAGGGGGAGGAGGTGACGGGGCGCGGGAGGGGGAGGAGGAGACGGGGCGCGGGAGGGGGAGGAGGAGACGGGGCGCGGGAGGGGGAGGAGGAGACGGGGCGCGGGAGGGGGAGGGGGAGACGGGGCGCGGGAGGGGGAGACGGGGCGCGGGAGGGGGAGGGGGAGACGGGGCGCGGGAGGGGGAGGCGGAGACGGGGCGCGGGAGGGGGAGGGGGATACGGGGCGCGGGAGGGGGAGGGGGAGACGGGGCGCGGGAGGGGGAGGGGGAGACGGGGCGCGGGAGGGGGAGGGGGAGACGGGGCGCGGGAGGGGGAGGCGGAGACGGGGCGCGGGAGGGGGAGGGGGATACGGGGCGCGGGAGGGGGAGGAGGAGACGGGGCGCGGGACGGGGAGGAGGAGACGGGGCGCGGGAGGGGGAGGGGGAGACGGGGCGCGGGAGGGGGAGGGGGAGACGGGGCGCGGGAGGGGGAGGAGGAGACGGGGCGCGGGAGGGGGAGGAGGAGACGGGGCGCGGGAGGGGGAGGAGGAGACGGGGCGCGGGAGGGGGAGGAGGAGACGGGGCGCGGGAGGGGGAGGAGGAGACGGGGCGCGGGAGGGGGAGACGGGGCGCGGGAGGGGGAGGCGGGGACGGGGCGCGGGAGGGGGAGGGGGAGGGGGAGACGGGGCGCAGGAGGGGGAGGAGGAGACGGGGCGCGGGAGGGGGAGGGGGAGGAGGAGACGGGGCGCGGGAGGGGGAGGAGGAGACGGGGCGCGGGAGGGGGAGGCGGAGACGGGGCGCGGGAGGGGGAGACGGGGACGGGGCGCGGGAGGGGGAGGGGGAGGGGGAGACGGGGCGCAGGAGGGGGAGCGGAGACGGGACACTTAGTGGGAGGAGGAGACGGGGCGCGGGAGGGGGAGACGGGGCGCGGGAGGGGGAGACGGGGACGGGGCGCGGGAGGGGGAGGGGGAGACGGGGCGCGGGAGAGGATGAGAGACGGGCGCGGGAGGGGGAGACGGCGCGCGCGGGAGGGGGAGGGGGAGAAGGGGACGGAGCACGGGAGGGGGAGGGGGAGACGGGGACAGAGCGCGGGAGGGGGAGACGGGGACGGAGCGCGGGAGGGGGAGGGGAAGACGGAGCGCGGGAGGGGGAGGGGGACGGGGAGACGGAGCGCGGGAGGGGGAGGGGGAGACGGGCGCGGGAGGGGAGGGGGTGACGGAGCGGGGGAGGCGGAGACGGGGCGTGGAATGGGGAGGCGGAGATGGGGCGCGGGAGGGGGAGGGGGAGACGGGGCGCGGGAGGGGGAGACGGGGCATGGGAGGCGGAGGGGGAGACGGGGAGGGGGAGACGGAGACGGGGCGCGGGAGGGGGAGGGGGAGATGGGGCGCGGGAGGGGGAGGGGGAGAAGGGGACGGAGCGTGGGAGGGGGAGGGGAAGACGGAGCGCGGGAGGGGGAGGGGGACGGGGAGACGGGGCGCGGGAGGGGGAGGGGGAGACGGGGCGCAGGAGGGGGAGACGGGGGGGGAGACGGGGTGAGGGGGACGGGGAGACGGAGCGAGGGGGAGACGGAGCGGGGGAGGGGGAGACGGAGCGGGAGAGGGGGAGACGGAGCGGGGGAGGGGGAGACGGAGCGGGGGAGACGCGGAGGGGGAGACGCGGAGGGGGAGACGGGGAGGGGGAGACGGAGACGGGGCGCGGGAGGGGGAGGGGGAGATGGGGCGCGGGAGGGGGAGGGGGAGAAGGGGACGGAGCGCGGGAGGGGGAGGGGGAGACGGGGCGCGGGAGGGGGAGGCGGGGGGGGGAGACGGGGTGAGGGGGACGGGGAGACGGAGCGAGGGGGAGACGGAGCGGGGGAGGGGGAGACGGAGCGGGGGAGGGGGAGACGGAGCGGGAGAGGGGGAGACGGAGCGGGGGAGGGGGAGACGGAGCGGGGGAGACGCGGAGGGGGAGACGGGGAGGGGGAGACGCGGAGGGGGAGGGGAGACGGGGCGCGGGAGGGGGAAGGGGAGACGGGGCGCGGGAGGGGGAGGCGGAGACGGGGCGCGGGAGGGGGAGGGGGAGACGGGGCGCAGGAGGGGGAGACGGGGCGCGGGATGGGGAGACGGGGCGCGGGAGGGGGAGACTGGGCGCGGGTGGGGGAGACGGGGCGCGGGTGGGGGAGACGGGGTGCGGGAGGGGAAGGGTGAGACGGGGCGCGGGAGGGGGAGGGGGAGATGGGGCGTGGGAGGGGGAGGGGGAGAAGGGGACGGAGCGCGGGAGGGGGCGACGGGGACGGAGCGCGGGAGGGGGAGGGGGAGACGGGGCGCGGGAGGCGGAGGGGGAGACGGGGCGCGGGAGGGGGAGGAGGAGACGGGGCGCGGGAGGGGGAGGCGGAGACGGGGCGCGGGAGGGGGAGGGGAGACGGGGCGCGGGAGGGGGAGGTGGAGACGGGGCGCGGGAGGGGGAGGGGGAGACGGGGCGCGAGAGGGGGAAGGGGAGACGGGGCGCGGGAGGGGGAGGGGGAGAAGGGGACGGAGCGCGGGAGGGGGAGGGGGAGACTGGGCGCGGGAGGAGGAGGGTGAGACGGGGCGCGGGAGGGGGAGGGGGAGACGGGGCGCGGGAGGGGGAGGGGGAGAAGGGGACGGAGCGCGGGAGGGGGCGATGGGGACGGAGCGCGGGAGGGGGAGACGGAGCGCGGGAGGGGAGGGGAGACGGGGCGCGGGACGGGGAGGAGGAGACGGGGCGCGGGAGGGGGAGGAGGAGACGGGGCGCGGGAGGGGGAGGAGGAGACGGGGCGCGGGAGGGGGAGGAGGAGACGGGGCGCGGGAGGGGGAGGAGGAGACGGGGCGCGGGAGGGGGAGGAGGAGACGGGGCGCGGGAGGGGGAGGAGGAGACGGGGCTCGGGAGGGGGAGGAGGAGACGGGGCGCGGGAGGGGGAGGAGGAGACGGGGCTCGGGAGGGGGAGGGGGAGAAGGGGACAGAGCGCGGGAGGGGGCGATGGGGACGGAGCGCGGGAGGGGGAGACGGAGCGCGGGAGGGGAGGGGAGACGGGGCGCGGGACGGGGAGGAGGAGACGGGGCGCGGGAGGGGGAGGAGGAGACGGGGCGCGGGAGGGGGAGGAGGAGACGGGGCGCGGGAGGGGGAGGAGGAGACGGGGCGCGGGAGGGGGAGGAGGAGACGGGGCGCGGGAGGGGGAGGAGGAGACGGGGCGCGGGAGGGGGAGGAGGAGACGGGGCTCGGGAGGGGGAGGAGGAGACGGGGCGCGGGAGGGGGAGGAGGAGACGGGGCTCGGGAGGGGGAGGAGGAGACGGGGCGCGGGAGGGGGAGGAGGAGACGGGGCGCGGGAGGGGGAGGAGGAGACGGGGGCGCGGGAGGGGGAGGAGGAGACGGGGCGCGGGAGGGGGAGGAGGAGACGGGGCGCGGGAGGGGGAGGAGGAGACGGGGCGCGGGGGGGGGAGGAGGAGACGGGGCTCGGGAGGGGGAGGAGGAGACGGGGCGCGGGGGGGGAGGAGGAGATGGGGCGCGGGAGGGGGAGGAGGAGACGGGGCGCGGGAGGGGGAGGAGGAGACGGGGCGCGGGAGGGGGAGGAGGAGACGGGGCGCGGGGGGGGGAGGAGGAGACGGGGCTCGGGAGGGGGAGGAGGAGACGGGGCGCGGGGGGGGAGGAGGAGACGGGGCGCGGGAGGGGGAGGAGGAGACGGGGCGCGGGAGGGGGAGGAGGAGACGGGGCGCGGGAGGGGGAGGAGGAGACGGGGCGCGGGAGGGGGAGGAGGAGACGGGGCGCGGGAGGGGGAGACGGGGCGCGGGAGGGGGAGGCGGGGACGGGGACGGAGCGCGGGAGGGGGAGGAGGAGACGGGGCGCGGGGGGGGGGGAGGAGGAGACGGGGCTCGGGAGGGGGAGGAGGAGACGGGGCGCGGGAGGGGGAGACGGGGCGCGGGAGGGGGAGGCGGGGACGGGGCGCGGGAGGGGGAGGGGGAGGGGGAGACGGGGCGCAGGAGGGGGAGGAGGAGACGGGGCGCGGGAGGGGGAGGGGGAGGAGGAGACGGGGCGCGGGAGGGGGAGGAGGAGACGGGGCGCGGGAGGGGGAGGCGGAAACGGGGCGCGGGAGGGGGAGACGGGGACGGGGCGCGGGAGGGGGAGGGGGAGGGGGAGACGGGGTGCAGGAGGGGGAGCGGAGACGGGACACTTAGTGGGAGGAGGAGACGGGGCGCGGGAGGGGGAGACGGGGCGCGGGAGGGGGAGACGGGGACGGGGCGCGGGAGGGGGAGGGGGAGACGGGGCGCGGGAGGGGATGAGAGACGGGCAAGGGAGGGGGAGACGGCGCGCGCGGGAGGGGGAGGGGGAGAAGGGGACGGAGCACGGGAGGGGGAGGGGGAGACGGGGACAGAGCGCGGGAGGGGGAGACGGGGACGGAGCGCGGGAGGGGGAGGGGAAGACGGAGCGCGGGAGGGGGAGGGGGACGGGGAGACGGAGCGCGGGAGGGGGAGGGGGAGACGGGCGCGGGAGGGGAGGGGGTGACGGAGCGGGGGAGGCGGAGACGGGGCGTGGAATGGGGAGGCGGAGATGGGGCGCGGGAGGGGGAGGGGGAGACGGGGCGCGGGAGGGGGAGACGGGGCATGGGAGGCGGAGGGGGAGACGGGGAGGGGGAGACGGAGACGGGGCGCGGGAGGGGGAGGGGGAGATGGGGCGCGGGAGGGGGAGGGGGAGAAGGGGACGGAGCGCGGGAGGGGGAGGGGAAGACGGAGCGCGGGAGGGGGAGGGGGACGGGGAGACGGGGCGCGGGAGGGGGAGGGGGAGATGGGGCGCGGGAGGGGGAGGGGGAGAAGGGGACGGAGCGCGGGAGGGGGAGGGGGAGACGGGGCGCAGGAGGGGGAGACGGGGGGGGAGACGGGGTGAGGGGGACGGGGAGACGGAGCGAGGGGGAGACGGAGCGGGGGAGGGGGAGACGGAGCGGGAGAGGGGGAGACGGAGCGGGGGAGGGGGAGACGGAGCGGGGGAGACGCGGAGGGGGAGACGCGGAGGGGGAGACGGGGAGGGGGAGACGGAGACGGGGCGCGGGAGGGGGAGGGGGAGACAGGGCGCGGGAGGGGGAGGCGGAGACGGGGCGCGGGAGGGGGAGGGGGATACGGGCCGCGGGAGGGGGATACGGGGCGCGGGAGGGGGAGGAGGAGCTGGGGTGCGGGAGGGGGAGGAGGAGACGGGGCGCGGGAGGGGGAGACGGGGCGCGGGACGGGGAGGAGGAGACGGGGCGCGGGAGGGGGAGGGGGAGACGGGGCGCGGGAGGGGGAGGGGGAGACGGGGCGCGGGAGGGGGAGGGGGAGACGGGGCGCGGGAGGGGGAGGCGGAGACGGGGCGCGGGAGGGGGAGGGGGATACGGGGCGCGGGAGGGGGAGGAGGAGACGGGGCGCGGGAGGGGGAGGGGGAGACGGGGCGCGGGAGGGGGAGGCGGAGACGGGGCGCGGGAGGGGGAGGCGGAGACGGGGCGCGGGAGGGGGAGGGGGATACGGGGCGCGGGAGGGGGAGGAGGAGCCGGGGTGCGGGAGGGGGAGGAGGAGACGGGGCGCGGGAGAGGGAGGAGTAGACGGGGCGCGGGAGGGGGAGGAGGAGACGGGGCGCGGGAGGGGGAGACGGGGCGCGGGAGGGGGAGGAGGTGACGGGGCGCGGGAGGGGGAGGAGGAGACGGGGCGCGGGAGGGGGAGGAGGAGACGGGGCGCGGGAGGGGGAGGAGGAGACGGGGCGCGGGAGGGGGAGGGGGAGACGGGGCGCGGGAGGGGGAGACGGGGCGCGGGAGGGGGAGGGGGAGACGGGGCGCGGGAGGGGGAGGCGGAGACGGGGCGCGGGAGGGGGAGGGGGATACGGGGCGCGGGAGGGGGAGGAGGAGACGGGGCGCGGGAGGGGGAGGGGGAGACGGGGCGCGGGAGGGGGAGGGGGAGACGGGGCGCGGGAGGGGGAGGCGGAGACGGGGCGCGGGAGGGGGAGGGGGATACGGGGCGCGGGAGGGGGAGGAGGAGACGGGGCGCGGGACGGGGAGGAGGAGACGGGGCGCGGGAGGGGGAGGGGGAGACGGGGCGCGGGAGGGGGAGGGGGAGACGGGGCGCGGGAGGGGGAGGAGGAGACGGGGCGCGGGAGGGGGAGGAGGAGACGGGGCGCGGGAGGGGGAGGAGGAGACGGGGCGCGGGAGGGGGAGGAGGAGACGGGGCGCGGGAGGGGGAGGAGGAGACGGGGCGCGGGAGGGGGAGACGGGGCGCGGGAGGGGGAGGCGGGGACGGGGCGCGGGAGGGGGAGGGGGAGGGGGAGACGGGGCGCAGGAGGGGGAGGAGGAGACGGGGCGCGGGAGGGGGAGGGGGAGGAGGAGACGGGGCGCGGGAGGGGGAGGAGGAGACGGGGCGCGGGAGGGGGAGGCGGAGACGGGGCGCGGGAGGGGGAGACGGGGACGGGGCGCGGGAGGGGGAGGGGGAGGGGGAGACGGGGCGCAGGAGGGGGAGCGGAGACGGGACACTTAGTGGGAGGAGGAGACGGGGCGCGGGAGGGGGAGACGGGGCGCGGGAGGGGGAGACGGGGACGGGGCGCGGGAGGGGGAGGGGGAGACGGGGCGCGGGAGAGGATGAGAGACGGGCGCGGGAGGGGGAGACGGCGCGCGCGGGAGGGGGAGGGGGAGAAGGGGACGGAGCACGGGAGGGGGAGGGGGAGACGGGGACAGAGCGCGGGAGGGGGAGACGGGGACGGAGCGCGGGAGGGGGAGGGGAAGACGGAGCGCGGGAGGGGGAGGGGGACGGGGAGACGGAGCGCGGGAGGGGGAGGGGGAGACGGGCGCGGGAGGGGAGGGGGTGACGGAGCGGGGGAGGCGGAGACGGGGCGTGGAATGGGGAGGCGGAGATGGGGCGCGGGAGGGGGAGGGGGAGACGGGGCGCGGGAGGGGGAGACGGGGCATGGGAGGCGGAGGGGGAGACGGGGAGGGGGAGACGGAGACGGGGCGCGGGAGGGGGAGGGGGAGATGGGGCGCGGGAGGGGGAGGGGGAGAAGGGGACGGAGCGTGGGAGGGGGAGGGGAAGACGGAGCGCGGGAGGGGGAGGGGGACGGGGAGACGGGGCGCGGGAGGGGGAGGGGGAGACGGGGCGCAGGAGGGGGAGACGGGGGGGGAGACGGGGTGAGGGGGACGGGGAGACGGAGCGAGGGGGAGACGGAGCGGGGGAGGGGGAGACGGAGCGGGAGAGGGGGAGACGGAGCGGGGGAGGGGGAGACGGAGCGGGGGAGACGCGGAGGGGGAGACGCGGAGGGGGAGACGGGGAGGGGGAGACGGAGACGGGGCGCGGGAGGGGGAGGGGGAGATGGGGCGCGGGAGGGGGAGGGGGAGAAGGGGACGGAGCGCGGGAGGGGGAGGGGGAGACGGGGCGCGGGAGGGGGAGGCGGGGGGGGGAGACGGGGTGAGGGGGACGGGGAGACGGAGCGAGGGGGAGACGGAGCGGGGGAGGGGGAGACGGAGCGGGGGAGGGGGAGACGGAGCGGGAGAGGGGGAGACGGAGCGGGGGAGGGGGAGACGGAGCGGGGGAGACGCGGAGGGGGAGACGGGGAGGGGGAGACGCGGAGGGGGAGGGGAGACGGGGCGCGGGAGGGGGAAGGGGAGACGGGGCGCGGGAGGGGGAGGCGGAGACGGGGCGCGGGAGGGGGAGGGGGAGACGGGGCGCAGGAGGGGGAGACGGGGCGCGGGATGGGGAGACGGGGCGCGGGAGGGGGAGACTGGGCGCGGGTGGGGGAGACGGGGCGCGGGTGGGGGAGACGGGGTGCGGGAGGGGAAGGGTGAGACGGGGCGCGGGAGGGGGAGGGGGAGATGGGGCGTGGGAGGGGGAGGGGGAGAAGGGGACGGAGCGCGGGAGGGGGCGACGGGGACGGAGCGCGGGAGGGGGAGGGGGAGACGGGGCGCGGGAGGCGGAGGGGGAGACGGGGCGCGGGAGGGGGAGGAGGAGACGGGGCGCGGGAGGGGGAGGCGGAGACGGGGCGCGGGAGGGGGAGGGGAGACGGGGCGCGGGAGGGGGAGGTGGAGACGGGGCGCGGGAGGGGGAGGGGGAGACGGGGCGCGAGAGGGGGAAGGGGAGACGGGGCGCGGGAGGGGGAGGGGGAGAAGGGGACGGAGCGCGGGAGGGGGAGGGGGAGACTGGGCGCGGGAGGAGGAGGGTGAGACGGGGCGCGGGAGGGGGAGGGGGAGACGGGGCGCGGGAGGGGGAGGGGGAGAAGGGGACGGAGCGCGGGAGGGGGCGATGGGGACGGAGCGCGGGAGGGGGAGACGGAGCGCGGGAGGGGAGGGGAGACGGGGCGCGGGACGGGGAGGAGGAGACGGGGCGCGGGAGGGGGAGGAGGAGACGGGGCGCGGGAGGGGGAGGAGGAGACGGGGCGCGGGAGGGGGAGGAGGAGACGGGGCGCGGGAGGGGGAGGAGGAGACGGGGCGCGGGAGGGGGAGGAGGAGACGGGGCGCGGGAGGGGGAGGAGGAGACGGGGCTCGGGAGGGGGAGGAGGAGACGGGGCGCGGGAGGGGGAGGAGGAGACGGGGCTCGGGAGGGGGAGGGGGAGAAGGGGACGGAGCGCGGGAGGGGGCGATGGGGACGGAGCGCGGGAGGGGGAGACGGAGCGCGGGAGGGGAGGGGAGACGGGGCGCGGGACGGGGAGGAGGAGACGGGGCGCGGGAGGGGGAGGAGGAGACGGGGCGCGGGAGGGGGAGGAGGAGACGGGGCGCGGGAGGGGGAGGAGGAGACGGGGCGCGGGAGGGGGAGGAGGAGACGGGGCGCGGGAGGGGGAGGAGGAGACGGGGCGCGGGAGGGGGAGGAGGAGACGGGGCTCGGGAGGGGGAGGAGGAGACGGGGCGCGGGAGGGGGAGGAGGAGACGGGGCTCGGGAGGGGGAGGAGGAGACGGGGCGCGGGAGGGGGAGGAGGAGACGGGGCGCGGGAGGGGGAGGAGGAGACGGGGGCGCGGGAGGGGGAGGAGGAGACGGGGCGCGGGAGGGGGAGGAGGAGACGGGGCGCGGGAGGGGGAGGAGGAGACGGGGCGCGGGGGGGGGAGGAGGAGACGGGGCTCGGGAGGGGGAGGAGGAGACGGGGCGCGGGGGGGGAGGAGGAGACGGGGCGCGGGAGGGGGAGGAGGAGACGGGGCGCGGGAGGGGGAGGAGGAGACGGGGCGCGGGAGGGGGAGGAGGAGACGGGGCGCGGGGGGGGGAGGAGGAGACGGGGCTCGGGAGGGGGAGGAGGAGACGGGGCGCGGGGGGGGAGGAGGAGACGGGGCGCGGGAGGGGGAGGAGGAGACGGGGCGCGGGAGGGGGAGGAGGAGACGGGGCGCGGGAGGGGGAGGAGGAGACGGGGCGCGGGAGGGGGAGGAGGAGACGGGGCGCGGGAGGGGGAGGAGGAGACGGGGCGCGGGAGGGGGAGACGGGGCGCGGGAGGGGGAGGCGGGGACGGGGACGGAGCGCGGGAGGGGGAGGAGGAGACGGGGCGCGGGGGGGGGGGAGGAGGAGACGGGGCTCGGGAGGGGGAGGAGGAGACGGGGCGCGGGAGGGGGAGACGGGGCGCGGGAGGGGGAGGCGGGGACGGGGCGCGGGAGGGGGAGGGGGAGGGGGAGACGGGGCGCAGGAGGGGGAGGAGGAGACGGGGCGCGGGAGGGGGAGGGGGAGGAGGAGACGGGGCGCGGGAGGGGGAGGAGGAGACGGGGCGCGGGAGGGGGAGGCGGAAACGGGGCGCGGGAGGGGGAGACGGGGACGGGGCGCGGGAGGGGGAGGGGGAGGGGGAGACGGGGTGCAGGAGGGGGAGCGGAGACGGGACACTTAGTGGGAGGAGGAGACGGGGCGCGGGAGGGGGAGACGGGGCGCGGGAGGGGGAGACGGGGACGGGGCGCGGGAGGGGGAGGGGGAGACGGGGCGCGGGAGGGGATGAGAGACGGGCAAGGGAGGGGGAGACGGCGCGCGCGGGAGGGGGAGGGGGAGAAGGGGACGGAGCACGGGAGGGGGAGGGGGAGACGGGGACAGAGCGCGGGAGGGGGAGACGGGGACGGAGCGCGGGAGGGGGAGGGGAAGACGGAGCGCGGGAGGGGGAGGGGGACGGGGAGACGGAGCGCGGGAGGGGGAGGGGGAGACGGGCGCGGGAGGGGAGGGGGTGACGGAGCGGGAGAGGCGGAGACGGGGCGTGGGATGGGGAGGCGGAGATGGGGCGCGGGAGGGGGAGGGGGAGACGGGGCGCGGGAGGGGGAGGAGGAGACGGGGCGCGGGAGGGGGAGGAGGAGACGGGGCGCGGGAGGGGGAGGCGGAGACGGGGCGCGGGAGGGGGAGGGGAGACGGGGCGCGGCAGGGGGAGGTGGAGACGGGGTGCGGGAGGGGGAGGGGGAGACGGGGCGCGAGAGGGGGAAGGGGAGACGGGGCGCGGGAGGGGGAGGGGGAGAAGGGGACGGAGCGCGGGAGGGGGAGGGGGAGACTGGGCGCGGGAGGAGGAGGGTGAGACGGGGCGCGGGAGGGGGAGGGGGAGACGGGGCGCGGGAGGGGGAGGGGGAGAAGGGGACGGAGCGCGGGAGGGGGAGGCGGGGGGGGGAGACGGGGTGAGGGGGACGGGGAGACGGAGCGAGGGGGAGACGGAGCGGGGGAGGGGGAGACGGAGCGGGAGAGGGGAGGAGTAGACGGGGCGCGGGAGGGGGAGGAGTAGACGGGGCGCGGGAGAGGGAGGAGTAGACGGGGCGCGGGAGGGGGAGGAGGAGACGGGGCGCGGGAGGGGGAGGAGGAGACGGGGCGCGGGAGGGGGAGGAGGAGACGGGGCGCGGGAGGGGGAGGAGGAGACGGGGCGCGGGAGGGGGAGGAGGAGACGGGGCGCGGGAGGGGGAGGAGGAGACGGGGCGCGGGAGGGGGAGGAGGAGACGGGGCGCGGGAGGGGGAGGCGGAGACGGGGCGCGGGAGGGGGAGGGGAGACGGGGCGCGGCAGGGGGAGGTGGAGACGGGGTGCGGGAGGGGGAGGGGGAGACGGGGCGCGAGAGGGGGAAGGGGAGACGGGGCGCGGGAGGGGGAGGGGGAGAAGGGGACGGAGCGCGGGAGGGGGAGGGGGAGACTGGGCGCGGGAGGAGGAGGGTGAGACGGGGCGCGGGAGGGGGAGGGGGAGACGGGGCGCGGGAGGGGGAGGGGGAGAAGGGGACGGAGCGCGGGAGGGGGCGACGGGGACGGAGCGCGGGAGGGGGAGACGGAGCGCGGGAGGGGGACGATGAGACGGGGCGCGGGACGGGGAGGAGGAGATGGGGCGCAGGAGGGGGAGGGGGAGAAGGGGACGGAGCGCGGGAGGGGGAGGGGGAGACTGGGCGCGGGAGGAGGAGGGTGAGACGGGGCGCGGGAGGGGGAGGGGTAGACGGGGCGCGGGAGGGGGAGGGGGAGAAGGGGACGGAGCGCGGGAGGGGGCGACGGGGACGGAGCGCAGGAGGGGGAGATGGAGCGCGGGAGGGGGAGGGGAGACGGGGCGTGGGTCGGGGAGGAGGAGATGGGGCGCAGGAGGGGGAGGGGGAGAAGGGGACGGAGCGCGGGAGGGGGAGGAGGAGACGGGGCGCGGGGGGGGAGGAGGAGACGGGGCGCGGGAGGGGGAGGAGGAGACGGGGCGCGGGAGGGGGAGGAGGAGACGGGGCGCGGGAGGGGGAGGAGGAGACGGGGCGCGGGAGGGGGAGGAGGAGACGGGGCGCGGGAGGGGGAGGAGGAGACGGGGCGCGGGAGGGGGAGACGGGGCGCGGGAGGGGGAGGCGGGGACGGGGCGCGGGAGGGGGAGGGGGAGGGGGAGACGGGGCGCAGGAGGGGGAGGAGGAGACGGGGCGCGGGAGGGGGAGGGGGAGGAGGAGACGGGGCGCGGGAGGGGGAGGAGGAGACGGGGCGCGGGAGGGGGAGGCGGAGACGGGGCGCGGGAGGGGGAGACGGGGACGGGGCGCGGGAGGGGGAGGGGGAGGGGGAGACGGGGCGCAGGAGGGGGAGCGGAGACGGGACACTTAGTGGGAGGAGGAGACGGGGCGCGGGAGGGGGAGACGGGGCGCGGGAGGGGGAGACGGGGACGGGGCGCGGGAGGGGGAGGGGGAGACGGGGCGCGGGAGGGGATGAGAGACGGGCGCGGGAGGGGGAGACGGCGCGCGCGGGAGGGGGAGGGGGAGAAGGGGACGGAGCACGGGAGGGGGAGGGGGAGACGGGGACAGAGCGCGGGAGGGGGAGACGGGGACGGAGCGCGGGAGGGGGAGGGGAAGACGGAGCGCGGGAGCGGGAGGGGGACGGGGAGACGGAGCGCGGGAGGGGGAGGGGGAGACGGGCGCGGGAGGGGAGGGGGTGACGGAGCGGGGGAGGCGGAGACGGGGCGTGGGATGGGGAGGCGGAGATGGGGCGCGGGAGGGGGAGGGGGAGACGGGGCGCGGGAGGGGGAGACGGGGCGTGGGAGGCGGAGGGGGAGACGGGGAGGGGGAGACGGAGACGGGGCGCGGGAGGGGGAGGGGGAGATGGGGCGCGGGAGGGGGACACGGGGCGCGGGAGGGGGAGGCGGGGGGGGGAGACGGGGTGAGGGGGACGGGGAGACGGAGCGGGAGAGGGGGAGACGGAGCGGGGGAGGGGGAGACGGAGCGGGGGAGGGGGAGACGGAGCGGGGGAG
>NW_027253145.1:0-17560 GCF_044704955.1 Pristiophorus japonicus | reverse complement strand
GTGATTTAATCACTTGCCATGTTCTTGTTTTGTGCCCGAAGTGTGAGACTGATTAGCCCCTCCCCTGCGTGCCCCCCTCCCTCCGCGTGCCCCTCCCCCCACGTGCCCCACTCCCCCGCGTGCAGCCCACAGTCGCTGACCGTTGCTCGCGCAGCCTGTGTGGTCCTGGGAGGGCTGGTGATGGAAATACTGCTGGTTCTGAGGCTTTGCTGCAAGTGCACTTGTTACGGTAATTCTCTCAGCGTTTGCTTTGTGTCCTTTGTGTCTCCCTGCCTCATTCATATTCCGTTGATTCATTTCCCCCTGTGCAAGAGACAAGCAGCTTCCCAGGGACATACAGAGAACCCCCACTCCCCCCTCGCTGCCCGCCTGGACCCCCCCCTCACGCCCACTCCCCGGGCCCCCCGACCCTGCTGCTCTGATCCCAGCACTTTGTCCGCGATTTGTTCCTGTTATTTCGGTCGCTTCCTTTGTCCTTGCTGGTCGGTGTGTGTCAGGTGAACGAGCGATCTGAGCCCACCCCAATCTTCAGCATTCGACAGGTGAGGCATGGGGACAGTCTCCGCGATCAGTCCCGCGGGGTGTCTCCTCGACCAGGGTGGTCCCGTGAGAGTTACCATCCTTCCCCGGCCCCTCGCTCGGCCCCTCCCCCCGGCCCCTCGCTCGCCCCCTCCCCCCAGCCCCTCGCTCGGCCCCTCACCCCCTCACCCTCCCCCCGGCCCCTCGCTCGCCCCCTCCCCCCAGCCCCTCGCTCGGCCCCTCACCCCCTCACCCTCCCCCCGGCCCCTCGCTCGCCCCCTCCCCCCAGCCCCTCGCTCGGCCCCTCACCCCCTCACCCTCCCCCCGGCCCCTCGCTCGCCCCCTCCCCCCAGCCCCTCCCCCAGGCCCCTCACCCCCTCCCCCTCCCCCAGGCCCCTCGCTCGCCCCCTCCCCCCAGCCCCTCGCTCGGCCCCTCACCCCCTCACCCTCCCCCCGGCCCCTCGCTCGCCCCCTCCCCCCAGCCCCTCGCTCGGCCCCTCACCCCCTCCCCCTCCCCCCGGCCCCTCGCTCGCCCCCTCCCCCCGGCACCATGGGTTTGGACACTGGATGGCACCATGATGTATAAAAATTGTGGCCAATGTTGGACCCGACCCTGCGAGCATCTGCGGCACTGATTCACTGCTCGCGCACGGCTGAGAGATTCAGTCACACGAGGGCGCTAACCACGTAATCCTGTGCATGTAACGGGCGCGCTGTGGCGTGTAACGGGCACGCTGTGCGTGTAACGGGCGCGCTGTGGCGTGTAACTGGCGCGCTGTGCGTGTAACGGGCGCGCTGTGGCGTGTAACGGGCGCGCTGTGCGTGTAACGGGCGCGGCTGTGCGTGTAACGGGCGCGCTGTGCGTGTAACGGGCGCGCTGTGCGTGTAACGGACGCGCTGTGCGTGTAACGGGCGCGGCTGTGCGTGTAACGGGCGCGCTAACGGGCGCGCTGTGCGTGTAACGGGCGCGCTGTGCGTGTGATTGCCGCTCTGTGTGTTGAGCTCGCCTAAATAACCAGTGAGAATGTTTCTGTGCAAAATCCTCGGTTACCGTCCCGTTGCTGAGCGCTCGGTGCGGGGCTGCCCGTTTCTGCGGGTGAGAAATCGTCGCTCCCCACCCGGCCCCTCGAGTCTGCTCCATCATTTAATAAGATCATGGCTGATCTGACCATGGACTCAGCTCCACTTCCCCGCCCGCTCCCCACAACCCTTCACTCCCTTATCGCTCAAAAATCTGTCTCTCTTCGCCTTAAATATGTTCAATGTCCCAGCCTCCACAGCTCTCTGGGGCAGAGAATTCCACAGATTTACAACCCTCAGAGAAGAAATTCCTCCTCATCTCAGTTTTAAATGGGCGGCTCCTTATTCTGAGACTATGTCCCCTAGTTTTAGTCTCCCCTGTGAGTGGAAATATCCTCTCTGCATCCACCTTGTCGAGCCCCCCTCATTATCTTATATGTTTCGATAAGATCACCTCTCATTCTTCTGAAATCCAATGAGTATAGGCTCAACCTACTCAATCTATCTTCATAAGTCAACCCCCTCATCTCAGGAATCAACCTCGTGAACCTTCTCTGAACAGCCTCCAATGCAAGTATATCCTTTCTTAAATACGGAGACCAAAACTGTACGCAGTACTCCAGGTGTGGTCTCACCAATACCCTGTACAGTTGTAGCAGGACTTCTCTGCTTTTATACTCTATCCCCCTTGCAATAAAGGCCAACATTCCATTTGCCTTCCTGATCACTTGCTGTACCTGCATACTAACTTTTTGTGTTTCATGCACAAGGATCCCCAGGTCCCTCTGTACTGCAGCATTTTGCAATTTTTCTCCATTCAAATCATAATTTGCGCTTCTATTTTTCCTGCCAAAGTGGATAACCTCACATTTTCCCACATTATACTCCAGCTTCCAAATGTTTGCCCACTCACTTACCCTGTTTATATCCCATTGCAGACGGGGAACTGTCGGCCTGCGAGAGGCAAACTCCGCCTACGGCACTCGCAACAGACCACTCCATCCATACTACCAAACTCCCCCCCAAACTCCCCATCAATCAGAGCCGAGATCTAGTCCCCTCTCCCTCCGGACACAGAACTCAGATACAGCTCAGCACACTCAATCCCCAGAGTCAGCTGGACATTTCACTCATCGATAAACAGGACTTTACATTGTCCAGCTCTGAACATTTTCATCTCTCAGTACAGCTCGCTCTACACTGTCCCATCAAACACTCCCAGGGCAGGTACAGGGGGTTAGATACAGAGTAAAGCTCCCTCTACACTGTCCCATCAAACACTCCCAGGGCAGGTACAGGGGGTTAGATACAGAGTACAGCTCCCTCTACACTGTCCCATCAAACACTCCCAGGGCAGGTACAGGGGGTTAGATACAGAGTAAAGCTCGCTCTACACTGTCCCATCAAACACTCCCAGGGCAGGTACAGGGGGTTAGATACAGAGTAAAGCTCGCTCTACACTGTCCCATCAAACACTCCCAGGGCAGGTACAGGGGGTTAGATACAGAGTAAAGCTCCCTCTACACTGTCCCATCAAACACTCCCAGGGCAGGTACAGGGGGTTAGATACAGAGTAAAGCTCGCTCTACACTGTCCCATCAAACACTCCCAGGGCAGGTACAGCACGGGATTAGATACAGAGTAAAGCTCGCTCTACACTGTCCCATCAAACACTCCCAGGGCAGGTACAGGGGGTTAGATACAGAGTAAAGCTCCCTCTACACTGTCCCATCAAACACTCCCAGGGCAGGTACAGCACAGGGTTAGATACAGAGTAAAGCTCCCTCTACACTGTCCCATCAAACACTCCCAGGGCAGGTACAGGGGGTTAGATACAGAGTAAAGCTCCCTCTACACTGTCCCATCAAACACTCCCAGGGCAGGTACAGGGGGTTAGATACAGAGTAAAGCTCCCTCTACACTGTCCCATCAAACACTCCCAGGGCAGGTACAGGGGGCTAGATACAGAGTAAAGCTCCCTCTACACTGTCCCATCAAACACTCCCAGGGCAGGTACAGCACGGGGTTAGATACAGAGTAAAGCTCCCTCTACACTGTCCCATCAAACACTCCCAGGGCAGGTACAGGGGGTTAGATACAGAGTAAAGCTCCCTCTACACTGTCCCATCAAACACTCCCAGGGCAGGTTACAGCACGCGGTTAGATACAGAGCAAGGTTCGCTGTGATCGGGAGGAGTTGCAGTGATTGTGGAAGTTTCTCTCTGACGAGGCTGGTTTGTTTTTCAGCTCTCCTGTACAAGCCAATCGATCGAGTCACTCGGAGCACCCTGGTGCTGCACGTAAGTACGGAGCCAGTCTCGGCGGTAAAGGTCTCCCTGTCACTGTGTGGGTGAAGTGTTGAGGACTGGATGGTTGCGTGAGCAGCCCTGGGTCCAAGCTGGATCCAGACAGTGTTTCAGAATGATCCTCCCCCTGGGTTCGATCCCCGACTTCACATGTTCTCCCCCCGACAGTGCGGCACTCCCTCAGTACTGCCCCTCAGACAGTGCGGTGCTCCCTCAGTACTGCCCCTCCGACAGTGCAGCACTCCCTCGGTACTGCCCCTCCGACAGTGCAGCACTCCCTCGGTACTGCCCCTCCGACAGTGCAGCGCTCCCTCAGTACTGCCCCTCCGACAGTGCAGCACTCCCTCAGTACTGCCCCTCAGACAGTGCGGTGCTCCCTCAGTACTGCCCCTCCAACAGTGCAGCACTCCCTCAGTACTGCCCCTCAGACAGTGCGGTGCTCCCTCAGTACTGCCCCTCCGACAGTGCAGCTCTCCCTCAGTACTGCCCCTCAGACAGTGCGGTGCTCCCTCAGTACTGCCCCTCCGACAGTGCAGCACTCCCTCAGTACTGCCCCTCCGACAGTGCAGCACTCCCTCGGTACTGCCCCTTCGACAGTGCAGCACTCCCTCAGTACTGCCCCTCCGACAGTGCAGCACTCCCTCGGTACTGCCCCTCCGACAGTGCAGCACTCCCTCGGTACTGCCCCTCCGACAGTGCAGCACTCCCTCAGTACTGCCCCCCCGACAGTGCGGCGCTCCCTCAGTACTGCCCCTCCGACAGTGCAGCACTCCCTCAGTACTGCCCCTCCGACAGTGCAGCACTCCCTCAGTACTGCCCCCCCGACAGTGCAGCACTCCCTCAGTACTGCCCCTCCGACAGTGCGGCACTCCCTCAGTACTGCCCCTCCGACAGTGCGGCGCTCCCTCAGTATTGGCACTGGGAGTATCAGCCTGGATTTTGTGCTCAAGTCTCTGGAGTTGAAGCTGAACCCACGACCTGCTGACTGAGATGTGAGATTGCTACCCACTGACCCATGGCCGACACAAAGTCTTACAGCGGGAGTATTCTCCTGGGAACCCGCAAGCTGGTACAGGGACCCCTGACCCTGTGGGTGGAGGGTGTCAGCCTGGGTTTAACTGATGTGTTGTGATCTTTCCAGGACCTGCTGAAACATACGCCCAGTGAGCACCCCGACTACCCGCTGCTGCAGGACGCACTCCGCATCTCGCAGAACTTCCTGTCCAGCATCAACGAGGAAATCTCGGACCGCCGGACGCAAGTGACATTGGCGAAGGGAGAGGTGAGTTACTGCGCCAGGCCCAGAGTGTCATTGTCGCAGGGAGAGGGGCGAGAGATGTGTCTGCAATACGCTCCCTGTCACAGCGAGTGAGGCCAACCGGGGCTGCCCTGGCCCGACCCCAGCCCCGGCCCACCACCGGCCCCTGGGCCCCCGGCCCCTGGGCCCCCGGCCCCTGGGCCCCGTGTGCGGGGTCGGTAATTTCCCCTTTTTGTGGTTGCAGAATCGGCAGCTGGTGAAGGACGGGTTTATTGTGGAGATTTCGGAGGGCACGAGGAAGCTGCGACACGTGTTCCTGTTCACTGACCTCCTCCTGTGCGGCAAACTGAAAAAACAGGCTGTGGGGTAGGTGCACCGTGAGACCGGGGATTCCTGGGGTACACACTGACCGGGGGAGGGTATTCCTGGGGTACACACTGACCGGGGGAGGGTATTCCTGGGGTACACACTGACCGGGGGAGGGTATTCCTGGGGTACACACTGACCGGGGAAGGGTATTCCTGGGGTACACACTGACCGGGGGAGGGTATTCCTGGGGTACACACTGACCGAGGAAGGGTATTCCTGGGGTACACACTGACCGGGGGAGGGTATTCCTGGGGTACACACTGACCGGGGGAGGGTATTCCTGGGGTACACACTGACCGGGGGAGGGTATTCCTGGGGTACACACTGACCGAGGAAGGGTATTCCTGGGGTACACACTGACCGGGGGAGGGTATTCCTGGGGTACACTCTGACCGGGCACTGACCGGGGGAGGGTATTCCTGGGGTACACACTGACTGGGGGAGGGTATTCCTGGGGTACACACTGACCGGGGGAGGGTATTCCTGGGGTACACACTGACCGGGGAAGGCTATTCCTGGGGTACACACTGACCGGGGGAGGGTATTCCTGGGGTACACACTGACCGGGGGAAGGTATTCCTGGGGTACACACTGACCAGGAGAGGGTATTCCTGGGGTACACACTGACCGGGGAAGGGTATTCCTGGGGTACACACTGACCGGGGAAGGGTATTCCTGGGGTACACACTGACCGGGGAAGGGTATTCCTGGAGTACACACTGACTGGGGAAGGGTATTCCTGGGGTACACACTGACTGGGGAGGGGATTCCTGGCGTACACATGGAGTTGGGTTTGTGTTATTACGGGACAGCCAGCATGGATTTGTTAAAAGGCAAATTGCGTCTGACGAGGCTGAGTGAAGTTACAGAGAACATTGATGCGGGCAGTGTGGGACTTAATGTGTATATGGATGTTCAAAAGGTGTTTGATAAAGTACATCTCTGTCTGTCTCTCTCTCTCTCCCTCCCTCTGTGTCTCTCTCTCCCTCTGTCTCTCTCTCTCTCCCTCCCTCTGTGTCTCCCTCTCCCTCTCCCTCTCTCCCTCGCTCTCTCTGTCCTCACACGTTCTATCTCCCTCCCCAGGAAGCACCAGCAGTATGACTGTAAGTGGTACATCCCGCTCTCTGACCTGCTATTCCTGACAGTGGAGGAGGCTGAGCCAAGCCCACAGACTCACACGGTGCCTGACCATGAGCTGGAGGAGATGAAGATAAAGATTTCTCACATCAAGAATGAAATACAGAGAGAAAAGGTAACACCAGAACAATCAGTCCCACACCGGGCCCCCTCCCCGGGGCTCAGTCCCACACCGGGCCCCCTCCCCGGGGCTCAGTCCCACACCGGGCCCCTCCCCCTCCCCGGGGCTCAGTCCCACACCGGGCCCCCCTCCCCGGGGCTCAGTCCCACACCGGGCCCCCTCCCCCTCCCCGGGGCTCAGTCCCACACCGGGCCCCCCTCCCCGGGGCTCAGTCCCATACCGGGTGATGTGGTTCCGTTGTGTGCTCTGCTCTGCGCTAAGCTTGGCTGTGAATGCTGGGAGTTGGGCCTCGCTGAGTGTTTGTTTGCAGACGTCGTGGTCCTGACTCTCTCTCGCCTCCATTTCCAGAAATCCCCCAAAGGACAGAGCCGTGCTCTGGAGCGGTTAAAGAAGAAAATGTACGAGCAGGAATCCTGGCTCCTCCTGCACTCGCCCACAATCCCCTTCCGCATTCACAACAAAAACGGAAAGGTGAGGGGTCAGTGAGTGAGGGGTCAGAGAGTGAGGCAGCGGGGTCGGGGGGCAAGGGATGGGGACTGGGTGGTGGGCACTGTCTGGGTTCAAGGGCAGAGTCGCTGGGACGTGAGTGGTGTTGTGAAATGAGAATCGGGTCACAAGGTGAGGGTGGGCTTGGAGGGCAGGGTCACTGGGTGAGGGTGGGGTCAGGGGTGAGGGCAGGGTTTTTGGGTCAGGGGTCAAGGGTGGGTTTGGAGGGTGGTGTCGCCGGGCGGGGCCGCAGACAGGGTCGGGAGGCAGGATCTAGGGCAAGGGCGGGGTCGGAGGGCGGAGGCAGGGTCGGGGGCGGGGTCAGAGGGCGGAGGCAGGGTCGAGGGCAAGGGCAGGGGCGGGGTCGGAGGCAGGGTCGGGGGCAGGGTCGGGTTCGGAGTGCGGAGGCAGGGTCGAGGGCAAGGGCAGGGTCGGGAGGCGGGTTCGGAGGGCGGAGGCAGGGTCGAGGGCAAGGGCACAGTTGGAGAGCGAGGGCAGGGTCGTGGGGTCAGAAGGCGGGGCGGGGTCACGGTTTTGCACAATGCTTATTGTCCTTTTCTTGCTCTCAGAGCTTCCTGTTCCTGTTGTCCTCGGATTACGAGCGGTGTGAGTGGAGGGAAGCGATTGAGAAACTCCAGAAGAAAGGTGAGGCCACCACTCTCCCCCAGCGGTGGTTATTGTGTCCGCGGTCGCAGGTCTGACTCGGGGAATCGACGCCCAGCCGCAGGTTTGGCCGCTGGTGGCTCTCCCGCTGAGAGCCAAAGGTCAAACTCCCGCGGACATGTGAATGAATCCTGCCTGAAATTGCCATCTCCTCTCCCAGCAGATCTGCAGGGCTTCGTGCTGAGCTCGCTGGAACTCCAGATGTTGACTGGCTCGTGCCTGAAGCTGAGAACCATCCACAACATCCCCATCACCAGCAACAAGGAGGGTGAGTGTCGGGGGGGCTCGGGGCTGGGGGGGGTCAGGGTCAGGGTCTGAGGGGGTTGGGTAGGGGTCGGGGTCAGGGGGGGGCCGGGGGTGGGGTCATGGTCGGGTTCGGGGGGTAGCGTCAGGGGAGTGTCGGGGACGGGGGTGGCTGGGGGCCGGTGGGGGTGGGGTCAGGGGAGTGTCGGGGGCGGGGGTGGTGGGGTCAGGGGGCGGGGTCAGGGGGGGTGGGGGGAGTGTCGGGGTCGGGGGGTGGGGTCAGTGTCGGGGTCGGGGGAGTGTCGGGGGTGGGGTCATGGTCGGGTTCGGGGGGGTAGGGTCAGGGGAGTGTCGGGGGGGTGGGGTGGGGTCGGGGGTGGCTGGGGTCGGGGGGGTGTGGTCAGTGTCGGGGGAGTCCGTCGGTGGCGGGGGGGTGGGGTCAGGGGAGTGTCGGGGGTGGGGTCATGGTCGGGTTCGGGGGAGTAGGGTCAGGGGAGTGTCGGGGGCGGGGGCTTGGGGTCGGGGGGGTGGGGTCAGGGGAGTGTCGGGGACGGGGGGTGGGGTCGGGGTCAGGGGGGGTGGGGGGAGTGTCGGGGTCGGGGGGGTGGGGTCAGTGTCGGGGTCGGGGGGGGTGGGGTCAGTGTCGGGGTCGGGGGAGGTGGGGTCGGGGGTGGGGTCATGGTCGGGTTCGTGGGGGTAGGGTCAGGGGAGTGTCGGGGTCGGAGGGGTGGGGTCGGGGGGGTGGGGTCAGTGTCGGGGGCGGGGGGGGTGGGGTCAGGGGGGGTGGGGGGAGTGTCGGGGTCGGGTGTGGCTGGGGTCGGGGGGGGTGGGGTCAGTGTCGGGGTCGGGGGGGTGGGGTCGGGGGAGTGTCGGGGGTGGGGTCATTGTCGGGTTCGGGGGGGTGGGGTCGGGGGAGTGTCGGGGGTGGGGTCATGGTCGGGTTCGGGGGGGTAGGGTCAGGGGAGTGTCGGGGTCGGAGGGGTGGGGTCGGGGGGTTGGGGTGGCTGGGGTCGGGGGGGTGGGGTCAGTGTCGGGGGAGTCCGTCGGTGGCGGGGTCAGGGGAGTGTCGGGGGTGGTGGATTGGGGTCGGGGGGTCCGGGGGGGTGGGGGCGGGGGAGTGTCGGGGGCGGTGGATTGGGGTCGGGGGGGGTGGGGGCGGGGAGGGGCGGGGTCGGGGGGTGGGGTCAGAGTCGGGGGAGTGTCGGTGGTGGGGGGGTGGGGTCAGGGGAGTGTCGGGGGGGGCGGGGGGTTGGGGTCGGGTGGGGGCCGGGGTGGTGGGGTCAGGGGAGTGTCGGGGGCGGGGGGGTGGGGTCAGGGGGCGGGGGAGTGGGGTCGGGGTCAGGGGGGGTGGGGTCGGGGGAGTGGGGTCAGGGGTCAGGATCGGTGCGTCTCATTGTTAGTGGGTTATTCTGTCAGAGCCAAGTTGCGGGATCTATTGACCCCCGATTGACCTATCTCTGCAGATGATGAACCAAGTGGACTCTACGGTTTTCTCCACGTCATCGTCCGATCGGCGAAGGGTTTCGAGAACTCGGCCAGTGAGTAATGTATTCCTCATTCCATCAATTCTCCCACCGCTCCCACTTACCCTCACTCCTGCCTCCCTTCCTCACTCTCCCTAGGTCTCAGACTTTCTCTCCCTCGGTCTCCCCCTCTCTCTCCTTGCGCTTGTAAGAAAGATACTGCAATAATCGGGCAATTCTAATCTTCATATAGATTGTACAAATCAAATTGGCAAAGGTAGCCTTGAGGATGTATTCATACAGTGTATCCGGGATGGTTTCTTCGAACAGCACGTTGTGGAACCAACCAGGGAGCAGGCTATTTGAGATCTGGTAATGTGTAATGACACAGGATTAATTAATGATCTCGTAATAAAGGATCCTCCAGGGAAGAGCATAAGAAATAGGAACAGGAGTAGGCCACCTGGCCCCTTGAGCCTACTCCGCCATTCAATAAGATCATGGCTGATCTGATCATGGACTCAGCTCCACTCCCATTCCCCATAACCCTTTATTCCCTTATCATTCAAAAATATATCCAATGACCCAGCCTCCACAGCTCTCTGGGGCAGATAATTCCACAGATTTACAACCCTCAGAGAAGAAATTCCTCCTCATCTCAGTTTTAATGGGTGGCCCCTTATTCTGAGACGATGTCCCCTAGTTTTAGTTTCCCCTATGAGTGGAAATATCCTCTCTGCATCCACCTTGTCGAGTCCCCTCATTATCCTGGGGCTAACTCCCATCTTTGTTTCAATAAGATCACCTCTCATTCTTCTGAACTCCAATGTGTATAGGCCCAACCTGCTCAACCTATCTTAATGTCAACCCCCTCATCTCCGGAATCAACCTCATGAACCTTCTCTGAACAGCCTCCAATGCAAGTATATCCTTCCTTAAATACGGAGACCAAAACTGTACGCAGTACTCCAGGTGTGGCCTCACCAATACCCTGTACAGTTGTAGCAGGACTTCCCTGCTTTTATACTCTATCCCCTTGCAATAAAGGCCAACATTGCATTTGCCTTCCTGATCACTTGCTATACCTGCATACTCACTTTTTGTGTTTCATGCACAAGGATCCCCAGGTCCCTCTGTACTGCAGCACTTTGCAATTTTTCTCCATTTAAATCATAATTTGCTCGTCTATTTTTTCTGCCAAAGTGGATAACCTCACATTTTCCCACATTATACTCCATCTGCCAATGTTTGCCCACTCACTTAGCCTGTTTATATCCCTTTGCAGATTTTTTGTGTCCTCCTCACAATTTGCTTTCCCACCCATCTTTGTATCATCAGCAAACTTGGCTACATTACACTCGGTCCCTTCATCCAAGTCATTAATACAAAATGTAAATAGTTGAGGACCCAGCACCGATCCCTGTGGCACCCCATGAGTTACAAACCGTACAATGACACATTTATCCCGACTCTCTGTTTTCTGTTAGTTAACCAATCCTCTATCCATGCTAATATATTACCCCCAACCCCGTGAACTTTTATCTTGTGCAGTAACCTTTTATGTGGCACCTTATCAAATGCCTTCTGGAAATCCAAATACACCACATCCACTGGTTCCCCCTTATCCACCCTGCTCGTTACATCCTCAAAGAACTCCAGCAAATTTGTCAAACATGATTTCCCTTTCGTAAAACCTGTTGACTCTGCCTGATTGAATTATGCTTTTCCAAATGTCCCGCTACTGCTTCCTTAATAATGGACTCCAGCATTTTCCCAACCACAGATGTTAGGCTAACTGGTCTGTAGTATCCTGCTTTCTGTCTTCCTCCTTACATTTGTGGTTTTCCAATCCGCTGGGACCACCCCAGAATCCAGGGAATTTTGGTAGATTACAACCAATGCATCCACTATCTCTGCAGCCACTTCTTTTAAGACCCTGGGATGTCAGCCGTCGGGTCCAGGGGACTTGTCCACCTTTAGTCCCATTATTTTACCGAGTACTACAGGTGATAGTGATTGTATTAAGTTCCTCCCTCCGTATAGCCCCTTGAATATCCACTATTGGAATGTTTTTAATGTCTTCTATCGTGAAGACCGAACAAAATATTTGTTCAATGTTTCTGCCATTTCCCTGTCCTCCATTATTAATTCCTCAGTCTCATCCTCCAGGGGACCAACATTTACTTTAGCCACTCTCTTCCTTTTTATGTACCTGTAGAAACTCTTACTATCTGTTTTTATATTTCGTGCTAGTTTACTTTCATAATCTATCTTCCTCTCTTTCATTTTTTTAGTCGTTCTTTGCTGGCTTTTAAAAGTTTCCCAATCCTCTGGCCTCCCACTAGGCTTGGCCACATTGCATGCCTTTGTTTTCAATTTGATACCATCCCTTATTTACTTAGTTAGCCACGGATGGTCATCCTTTCTCTTACAGTCTTTCCTTCTCATTGGGATATATTTTGTTGAGTTATGAAATATCTCTTTAAATGACTGTCACTGCTCATCAACCGTCCTACACTTTAATCTATTTTCCCAGCCCACTTTAGCCAACTCTGCCCTCATAACTTTTGTAGTCTCCTTTAGGAGCCAACTTTCTCACCTTCCAACTGAATTTGAAATTGAACCATGTTATGGTCACTCATTCCGAAAGGATCCTTTACTAGGAGATCATTTATTGATCCTGTCTCGTTACACAGTACCAGATCTAAGATAGCCTGCTCCCTGGTTGGTTCTGCAACGTACTGTTCAAGGAAACTATCCCGGATACACTCTATGAACTCTTCCTCAAGGCTCCCCTGGCCAATTTGCTTTGTCCAGTCAATATGAAGGTTAAAATTGCCCATGATTATTGCCGTTCCTTTATTACAAACCTCCATTATTTTTTGATTTATACTCCGTCCAACAGTGTAGCTACTGTTAGGGGGCCTATAGACTATGCCCACCAGTGACTTTTTCCCTTATTATTCTTTATCTCCACCCAAACTGATTCAGCATTTTGATCTTCTGAGCCAATATCGTTTCTCACGAACGCACTGATCTCATCCTTTATTAACAGAGCTACCCCACCTCCTTTTCCTTTCTGTCTGTCCTTCCGAATTGTCAAATACCCCTGAATATTTAGTTCCCAGTCCTGGTCACCTTGTAACCAGACTCTGTAATGGCGATCAGATCATACCCATTTGTATCTATTTGTGCCGTCAACTCATCTATCTTGTTAAAAATGCTGCGTGTATTCAGATAAAGAGCTTTTAAATTTGTTTTTGTACCATTTTTTCCTGCTTTGACCCCACTTTCTGATTCACCGTTATGTTTATACATACTGTCCCTTCCTGGCACGCTCTGGTTTTCATTTCCCCCAGTGCTACCCGGCTCTGTTGCCTTCTCCTTATTCTTTTGACTTTTTACATTTTCGGTCGCCTGAATCCTCCCCCTCACTAATTAGTTTAAAGCTCTTTGATTCGCCAGGAACCTAGTCCCAGCACGGTGTAAGTGGAGTCCGTCCCGATGGAACAGCTCCCTCTTACCCCAGTACTGGTGCCAGTGTCCCACGAACTGAAACCCATTTCTCCCACACCAGTCTTTGAGCCACGAGTTTAACTCTCTGATCTTATTTACCCTCGGGTAGTAATCCAGAGATTATTACCTTTGTGGTTCTGCTTTTTAATTTAGCCCCTAGCTGCTCATACTCTCTCAGCAGAACCTCTTTGTTTGTCCTATTTATGTCGTTGGTACCCACGTGGACCACAACAACTGGATCTTCCCCCTCCCACTCCAAGTTCCTCTCCAGCCCAGAGAAGATGTCCTTAACCCTGGCACCGGGCAAGCAACACAGCCTTTGGGGCTCACGCTCTCGGCTGCAGAGAACAGTATCTATCCCCCTAATGATGCTGTCCCCTACCAGAATGATCATAGCATGTTAGTATTTCAAATTCAGTTTGAGGGTGAGAAACTTGGGTCTGAAACTAGTGTCCTGAACTTAAATAAAGGCAAGTACAAAGGTATGAAGATGGAGTTGGCTGAAGTGCACTGGGCACTGGGAAAATAGACTAAAGGGTAAGACGGTAGATAAGCAGTGGCAGACATTTAAGGAGATATTTCATAACTCTCAGCAAAGATCTATTCCAGTGAGAAAGAAAGACTACGAGAAGGATAAACTATGCTTGACTATCTCAGGAAGTTAAGGATGGTATCAAATTGAAAAAAAGACCTATAATGTTGAGAAGATTAGTGCTAAGCCAGAGGATTGGGAGATTTTTAGAACCCAGCAAAGGATGACAGAAAAACAATAAAAAGGGAGAAGATAGCTTCTGAAAGTAAACTAGCAAGAAATATAAAAACAGACAGTAAGAGCGTCTACCGGTATATAAAAAGGAAAAGAGTGGCTAAAGTAAATGTTGGTCCCCTAGAGGATGAGACTGAGAAATTAATAATGGGGAACAGGGAAATGGCAGAGACGTTGAACAAATATTTTGTATCAGTCTTCATGGTAGAAGATACTAAAAACATCCCAATAATGGATAATCAGGGGGCTATAGGGAGGGGGGAACTTAAAACAATCACTATCACCAAAGAAAAAGTACTGGGCAAACTAATGGGACTAAAGGTGGACAAATCCCCTGGTCCTGATGGCCTGCATCCCAGGGTCTTAAAAGAAGTGGCTGCAGAGATAGTGGATGCATTGGTTGTAATCTACCAAAAAATTCCCTGGATTCTGGAGAGGTCCCAGTGGATTGGAAAACTGCAAATGTAACGTCCCTATTTAAGAAAGGAGGGAGACAGAAAGCAGGAAACTATAGACCAGTTAGCCTGACATCTGTCGTTGGGAAAATGCTGGAGCCCATTATTAAGGATGTCGTAGCAGGACATTTGGAAAACCATAATACAGTCAAGCAGTCAGCTGGTTTTATGAAAGGGAAATCATGTTTGACAAATTTACTGGAGTTCTTTGAGGATGTAACGAGCAGGGTGGATAAGGGGGAACCAGTGGATGTGGTGTATTTGGATTTCCAGAAGGCATTCGATAAGGTGCCACATAAAATGTTATTGCACAAGATAAAAGTTCACGGGGTTGGGGGTAATATATTAGCATGGATAGAGGATTGGCTAACTAACAGAAAACAGAAAGTCGGGATAAATGGGTCATTTTCCGGTAGGCAAATTGTAACTAGTGGGTTGCACAGGGATCAGTGCTATTTACAAACTATATTAATGACTTGGATGAAGGGACTGAGTGTAATGTAGCCAAGTTTGCTGATACAAAGCAGAATCTGCAAAGGGATATAAATAGGTTAAGTGAGTGGATAAACATTTGGCAGATGCAGTATAATGTGGGAAATTGTGAGGTTATCCACTTTAGTAGGACGAATAAAAACACAAATTCTTATTTAAATGGAGACTACAAAGTGCTGCATTACAGCAGGACCTGGGGTCCTCATACATGATACACACAAAGTTAGTGTGCAGGTACAGCAAGTGATCAGGAAGGTCAATGGAATGTTGGCCTTTATTGCAAGGGGATAGAGTATAAAAGCAGAGAAGTCCTGCTACAACTGTACAGGGTATTGGCGAGGCCACATCTGGAGTACTGCGTACAGTTTTGGTCTCCATATTTAAGGAAGGATATACTTGCATTGGAGGCAGTTCAGAGAAGGTTCACTGGGTTGATTCCTGAGATGAGGGGGTTGTCTTAAGAAGATTGAGTAGGTTGGGCCTGTACTCATTGGAGTTTCGAAGAATGAAAGGTGATCTTATTGAATGGTGGACCAGGTTCGAGGAGCCGAATGTCCTACTCCTCCTATTTCTTGTGTTCTTGTGTTCCCCCTTTCAGTATCCCTCTCTCTTACCCCACCCCTCCCCAGTCTCTCTCTCCCTCCCCTTCACTCCCTCTCTCGCCCCCTCACTCCCTCTCTCACCTCCTCGCTCTCCCTCAGTCTCTCCCACTTTCTCTCAGTTGCTCTGTCTCCCCCTCTTCCTCAGTCACTCTCTCTCCCTTCACCACCCTCCCAGTCTGTCTCTCACTTCTCCCCCACCCCCCCTCTTCCTCACCCCCCCTCTCCCTCAGCCTCTCTCTCCCCCAGCCTCTCTCTCCCCCTCTCCCTCAGCCTCTCTCTCCCCCTCTCCCTCAGCCTCTCTCTCCCCCTCTCCCTCAGCCTCTCTCTCTTCCCCCCCCCCCCCCCTTGATCTCTCTCTTCCCCCCCCGCTCGGTCTCTCTCTCTCCCCCCCCTCCCTCGGTCTCTCTCTCTTTCCCCCCCCCCCTCGGTCTCTCTCTCTTCCCCCCCCCCTCCCTCGGTCTCTCTCCCTCTCCCCCCTCCCCCTCTCGCTCTCTCTCTCCCCCTCCCCCCCCCCCTTGGTCTCTCTCTCCCCCCTCCCCCCCTCGGTCTCTCTCTCTCCCCCCCCCTCCCTCGGTCTCTCTCCCTCTCCCCCTCCCCCCCCCTCGGTGTCTCTCTCTCCCCCCCCCCCCGAGGTCTCTGTTCCCCCCCCCCAAAACCCCCCTCCCCTCTTGGTCTCTCTCTCCCCCCCCCCTCGGTCTCTCTCTCTCTCTCCCACCCCCAACCCCCCCCCCCCCTCGGTCTCTCTCTCTCTCCCCCCCCCCCGGCCTCTCTCTCTCTTCCCCCCCCCCCCCGGCCTCCATCTCTCTTCCTCCCCCCCGGCCTCTCTCTCTCTTCCAACCCCCCCCCCCCTTCCCGGTCTCTCTCTCCTCCCCCCCCTCGGTCTCTCTTTCCCCCCCCCTCGGTCTCTCTCTCCCCCCCCCTCGGTCTCTCTCTTCCCCCCCCCTCGGTCTCTCTCTCTCCCCCCTCGGTCTCTCTCTTTCCCTCCTCTCCCCCCGTCGGTCACTCTCTCTCCCAACCCTCGGTCTCTTTCCCCACCCCTCGGTCTCTCTCTCCCCACCCCTTGGTCTCTCTCTCCCCACCCCTTGGTGTCTCTCTTCCCACCCCTCGGTCTCTCTCTTCCCACCCCTTGGTCTCTCTCTTTCCCCCCCCCCCCTCGGTCTCTCTCTCTCTCCCCCTCGGTCTCTCTCTCTCTCCCCCTCGGTCTCTCTCTCTCTCCCCCTCGGTCTCTCTCTCTCTCCCCCTCGGTCTCTCTCTCTCCCCCCCTCGGTCTCTCTCTCTCCCCCTCGGTGTCTCTCTCTCCCCCTCGGTCTCTCTCTCTCCCCCCCCCTCGGTCTCTCTCTCTCCCCCCCCCTCGGTCTCTCTCTCTCCCCCCCCTCGGTCTCTCTCTTCCCCCCCCCTCGGTCTCTCTCTCCCCCCCCTCGGTCTCTCTCCCCCCCCCCCCCCCCCTCGGTCTCTCTCTCCCCCCCCCCCCCCCCTCGGTCTCTCTCTCCCCCCCCCCCCCTCGGTCTCTCTCTCCCCCCCCCCCCTCGGTCTCTCTCTCCCCCCCCCCCCCCTCGGTCTCTCTCTCCCCCCCCCCCCCCCCTCGGTCTCTCTCTCCCCCCCCCTCGGTCTCTCTCTCCCCCCTCCTTCGGTCTCTCTCTCCCCACCCCTCGGTCTCTCTCTCCCCACCCCTCAGTCTCTCTCTCTCCCCCCCCCCCCCCCCCTCGGTCTCTCTCCCCCCCCCCCCTCGGTCTCTCTCTCCCCACCCATCGGTCTCTCTCTTTCCCCCCCCCCCCCCCCCCCCCCTCAGCCACTCTCTTTCTCCCCACCCCCCCCTCGGTCTCTCTCTTTCCCCCCCCCCCCCCCCCCCCGGTCTCCTCTTTCCCCTCCTCTCCCCCCTCGGTCACTCTCTCTCCCAACCCCTCGGTCTCTTTCCCCCCCCCCCCCCCCCCCCTCGGTCTCTTTCCCCCCCCCCCCCCCCCCTCGGTCTCTCTCTCTCCCCCTCGGTCTCTCTCTCTCCCCACCCCTCGGTCTCTCTCTCTCTCCCCACCCCTCGGTCTCTCTCCCCACCCCTCGGTATCTCTGTCCCCACCCCCTCAGTCTCTCACTCACTCCCTCCCTCCGCTGCAGTGTCTGCGCTGAATATGGAGTTGAGCCCATACAAG
>NW_027253144.1:0-17560 GCF_044704955.1 Pristiophorus japonicus | reverse complement strand
GAGGGAGAGAAGGAGGGGGAGAGAAGGAGGGAGAGAGAAGAAGGGAGAGAGAAGGAGGGAGAGAGAAGGAGGGGGAGAGAAGGAGGGAGAGAGAAGGCGGGAGAGGGAGAGGGAGAGAAGGCGGGAGAGAGAAGGAGGGAGAGAGAAGGAGGGAGAGAGAAGGCGGGAGAGGGAGAGGGAGAGAAGGAGGGGGAGAGAAGGAGGGAGAGAGAAGGAGGGAGAGAGAAGGCGGGAGAGAGAAGGAGGGAGAGAGAGAAGGCGGGAGAGGGAGAGGGAGAGAAGGCGGGAGAGAGAAGGAGGGAGAGAGAAGGCGGGAGAGAGAAGGAGGGAGAGAGAGAAGGCGGTAAAGGGAGAGGGAGAGAGAAGGAGGGGGAGAGAAGGAGGGAGAGAGAAGGAGGGAGAGAGAAGGAGGGAGCGAGAAGGCGGGAGAGAAAAGCGAGGCCTACCTCAGGCCAGCCAGCTCCTCCCCCAACACCCGGTTCTCCCTCTGGGCCGTGGTGAGCTGCACATCCACTGAGGCCTTGTCGCGAGCCAGGGCCTCGTGATCGCGGTTACTGCGGATTAGCGTCTCTGTCAGAGCCTGCAGCCTGTGCTGGGTCCGCTGGGCGTCCTCACTCAGCCCAGTACGCTGTCTGACAACCTGTCCGGGTCAGGGGGAGGCAAAACCGGAAATAAAAAACAGCCATTTCAGCTCAATTACAACACAGCACCGCACAGCACTGCCCCCAGTCACCAAGATCCACGGCCCGGCCCTGGCCACCGGGGACCATTTCCCAAAACGCGGGAGGCTCCTATCAACAAGAACAAACATCGACGACGAGATCCAACACTGCCCACAGTGCGCCAGTGCAGCCTTCGGCCGCCTGAGGAACAGAGTGTTTGAAGACCAGACCCTCAAACCTACCACCGAGCTCATGGTCTACAGGGCTGTAGTGATACCCGCCCTCCTGTATGGCTCAGAGACATGGACCATGTACAATAGGTATCTCACCCCCAGCTCATGGTCTACAGGGCTGTAGTGATACCCGCCCTCCTGTATGGCTCAGAGACATGGACCATGTACAGTAGGTATCTCACCCCCAGCTCATGGTCTACAGGGCTGCAGTGATACCCGCCCTCCTGTATGGCCCAGAGACACGGACCATGTACAGTAGACACCTCAAGTCGCTGGAGAAATATCACCGACGATGTCTCCGCAAGATCCTGCAAATCCCCCGGGAGGACAGACGCACCAACGTTAGCGTCCTCGACCAGGCCAACATCCCCAGCATCGAAGCACTGACCACACTCGACCAGCTCCGCTGGGCAGGGCCACATTGTCCGCACGCCCCGACACGAGACTCCCAAAGCGAGCGCTCTACTCGGAATTCCTTCATGGCAAGCGAGCCCCAGGTGGGCAGAGGAAACGTTACAAGGGACACCCTCCCTGATAAAGTGCAACATCCCCACCGACACCTGGGAGTCCCTGGGCCCAAAGACCAGTCCGCCCCTAAGTGGAGGAAGTGCATCCGGGAGGGCGCTGAGCACCTCGAGTCTCGTCGCCGAGAGCGTGCAGAGACCAAGCGCAGGCAGCGGAAGGAGCGTGCGGCAAACCAGTCCCACCCTCCCCTTCCCTCAACCACTGTCTGTCCCACCTGTGACAGGGACTGTGGTTCCCGTATTGAACGGTTCAGTCACCTGAGAACTCACTGTTAGAGTGGAGGCAAGTCTGCCTCGATTCCGAGGGACTGCCTACGATGATGATGACGATGAGAAACACAGAAAATAGTTGCAGGAGTCGGCCATTCGGCCCTTCGAGCCTGCCCCACCATTCAATCTGATCATGGCTGATCAGGGACTGCGGCAGTCGGGAACACACGCAAAGCATCGTGATTTTCTCGAGCCCATGCTGAGGTTTTCCCTTCGCACACCAAAGACATGCATGTGGCCGACATGTTGGTGAAGGTGATCTCGCTGATCAAGGAGCGTGAGGCACAGAATTCCATCGCTGCAAGGAGATGTGGGAATACTCCAACACCCTGTGCAAGGACCTGCACTTCTTCCCCGAGCCCCGCGGGAACAAGTCGGAGGAGGAGACTGGGACACAGAGCCCCCGCACCCTGCGTGATCCCGCTCTCCCTGCCCTTTCCCGGATGCCTCGTATATCGCCTGTCGTTGTCGCGTGTCGATCTCATCGGGCTGTGTTCACTCGTGCTCTCCGTCTCTCTCTCTGACTCTATCTGTCTCTCTCTCCATCTCTCTCTGTGTCTCTTTCTGTCTCTCTCTCTCTCTGACTCTCTCTGTCCCTCTCCCTGCCCCTCTCTCCCTGCTCCTCTCTCTCTGTCTCTCTCTCTCTCTCTGACTCTATCTGTCCCTCTCTCCGGCTCTCTCTGACTCTATCTGTCTCTCTCTGACTCTATCTGTCTCTCTCTCCATCTTTCTCTGTGTCTCTTTCTGTCTCTCTCTCTCTCTGACTCTATCTGTCTCTCTCTGACTCTATCTGTCTCTCTCTGACTCTATCTGTCTCTCTCTCCATCTCTCTCTGTGTCTCTTTCTGTCTCTCTCTCTCTCTGTCTCTCTCTCTCTGTCACTTGCTCGCTCTCTCTCTCTCTCTCTCTCTGTCTCTCTCTCTCTCTGTCTCACTCTCTCTCTCTCTCTCTCTCTCTCTGTCTCTCTCTCTCTGTCTATCTCTCTCTGTCTCTCTCTCTGTCTCTGTCTCTCTCTCTCTGTCACTTGCTCACTCTCTCTCTCTCTCTCTCTCTCTGTCTCTCTCTCTCTCTCTCTCTGTCTCTCTCTGTCTCTCTCTCTCTGTCTCTCTCTCTGTCTCTCTCTCTGTCTCTGTCTCTCTGTCTCTCTCTCTCTGTCACTCTCTCTCTGTCACTCTCTCTCTCTCTTCCTGCCCCTCTCTCCCTGCCCCTCTCTCTCTCTCTCTCTCTCTGTCACTCGCTCTCTCTCTCCCTGCCCCTCTCTCCCTGCTCCTCTCTCTCGGACGATTGTTATTAATTACTCCCAGTGCTGGGGCTGCTGTATTATCCCCGTGTGGGGCCTGTACCTCTGTCTTGACCTGCCATGGGTCCTGGTGCTATTTCCATGTTGTAACCTGAACTCCGTCTCGCTTCCTGCAAACCCTGTCTGACATAAACTCTCCCGGTGACAGTCAGTCCTCCCACAGCCGCGGAGGGCCAAGTGGGACCCAATTAACCATCTCCGTACACTGCCTGCCATGTGCCGACACTGTCAGACCCTTCCCACCAGTCCCATCTCTTCTTCCCTCCTTGCACAATGTCCCCAAGACCCCCTCTCCCGATCATCACATTCCAGCGGAGCCGTTACTGACATGGGGAGGGAGGGGGAGCTGGTGAAATGGTTGTGGTGCATGTCACTCTGGGAGGGTATCTGTCCCGGTGTGGAGACCCTGCTGTCTCTCCGGAGAACCCTCCCAGAGTGACATGTACCACAACGGTTTCGCAAGCTCCTCCTGTTCCCTGCCCGTATGAACAATGCCAGTACTGCTTCACTGACACACCAACACAGGCTTGGAGCAAACGTTGGTCCTCCAGTGTGGCGATGGTCTTCAGAGACATCTCCAAACATTGGTCGTCCAGTGTGGAGATAGTCTTCAGAGACATCTCCAAACATTGGTCCTCCAGTGTGGCGATGGTCTTCAGAGACATCTCCAAACGTTGGTCGTCCAGTGTGGAGATAGTCTTCAGCGACATCTCCAAACGTTGGTCCTCCAGTGTGATGATGGTCTTCAGAGACATCTCCACGCGTTGGTCCTCCAGTGTGGAGATGGTCTTCAGAGACATCTCCAAGCGTTGGTCCTCCAGTGTGGAGATGGTCTTCAGAGATATCTCCAAACGTTGGTCCTCCAGTGTGATGATGGTCTTCAGAGATATCTTCAAACGTTGGTCCTCCAGTGTGGAGATAGTCTTCAGAGACATCTCCAAACATTGATCCTCCAGTGTGGAGATGGTCTTCAGAGATATCTCCAAACGTTGGTCCTCCAGTGTGGAGATGGTCTTCAGAGACATCTCCACGCGTTGGTCCTCCAGTGTGGAGATGGTCTTCAGAGACATCTCCAAACGTTGGTCCTCCAGTGTGGAGATGGTCTTCAGAGATATCTCCAAACATTGGTCCTCCAGTGTGGAGATGGTCTTCAGAGATATCTCCAAACGTTGGTCCTCCAGTGTGGAGATGGTCTTCAGGGAAATCTCCAAACGTTGGTCCTCCAGTGTGGAGATGGTCTTCAGAGACATCTCCAAGCGTTGGTCCTCCAGTGTGGAGATGGTCTTCAGAGATATCTCCAAACGTTGGTCCTCCAGTGTGATGATGGTCTTCAGAGATATCTTCAAACGTTGGTCCTCCAGTGTGGAGATAGTCTTCAGGGAAATCTCCAAACATTGGTCCTCCAGTGTGGAGATGGTCTTCAGAGACATCTCCAAGCGTTGGTCCTCCAGTGTGGAGATGGTCTTCAGAGATATCTCCAAACGTTGGTCCTCCAGTGTGATGATGGTCTTCAGAGATATCTTCAAACGTTGGTCCTCCAGTGTGGAGATAGTCTTCAGAGACATCTCCAAACATTGATCCTCCAGTGTGGAGATGGTCTTCAGAGATATCTCCAAACGTTGGTCCTCCAGTGTGGAGATGGTCTTCAGAGATATCTCCAAACGTTGGTCCTCCAGTGTGGAGATAGTCTTCAGGGAAATCTCCAAACGTTGGTCCTCCAGTGTGGAGATGGTCTTCAGAGACATCTCCAAACATTGATCCTCCAGTGTGGAGATGGTCTTCAGAGACATCTCCAAGCGTTGGTCCTCCAGTGTGGAGATGGTCTTCAGAGATATCTCCAAACGTTGGTCCTCCAGTGTGATGATGGTCTTCAGAGATATCTTCAAACGTTGGTCCTCCAGTGTGGAGATAGTCTTCAGAGACATCTCCAAACATTGATCCTCCAGTGTGGAGATGGTCTTCAGAGATATCTCCAAACGTTGGTCCTCCAGTGTGGAGATGGTCTTCAGAGACATCTCCAAGCGTTGGTCCTCCAGTGTGGAGATGGTCTTCAGAGATATCTCCAAACGTTGGTCCTCCAGTGTGATGATGGTCTTCAGAGATATCTTCAAACGTTGGTCCTCCAGTGTGGAGATAGTCTTCAGAGACATCTCCAAACATTGATCCTCCAGTGTGGAGATGGTCTTCAGAGATATCTCCAAACGTTGGTCCTCCAGTGTGGAGATAGTCTTCAGGGAAATCTCCAAACGTTGGTCCTCCAATGTGGAGATGGTCTTCAGAGACATCTCCAAGCGTTGGTCCTCCAGTGTAGAGATGGTCTTCAGAGACATCTCCAAACATTGGTCCTCCAGTGTGGCGACAGTCTTCAGAGACATCTCCAAACGTTGGTCCTCCAGTGTGGAGATAGTCTTCAGAGACATCTCCGCACGTTGGTCCTCCAGTGTGGAGATAGTCTTCAGAGACATCTCCAAACGTTGGTCCTCCAGTGTGGAGATGGTCTTCAGAGACATCTCCAAACGTTGGTCCTCCAGTGTGGAGATGGTCTTCAGAGACATCTCCAAACGTTGGTCCTCCAGTGTAGAGATGGTCTTCAGAGACATCTCCAAACGGTGGTCCTCCAGTGTGGAGATGGTCTTCAGAGACATCTCCAAATGTTGGTCCTCCAGTGTGGAGATGGTCTTCAGAGATATCTCCAAACGTTGGTCCTCCAGTGTGGAGATGGTCTTCAGAGACATCTCCAAACGTTGGTCCTCCAGTGTGGAGATGGTCTTCAGAGACATCTCCAAACGTTGGTCCTCCAGTGTGGAGATGGTCTTCAGAGACATCTCCAAACGGTGGTCCTCCAGTGTGGAGATGGTCTTCAGAGACATCTCCAAACGGTGGTCCTCCAGTGTGGAGGTGGTCTTCAGAGACATCTCCAAACGTTGGTCCTCCAGTGTGGAGATGGTCTTCAGAGACATCTCCAAACGTTGGTCCTCCAATGTGGAGATGGTCTTCAGAGACATCTCCAAACGTTGGTCCTCCAGTGTGGAGATGGTCTTCAGAGATATCTCCAAACGTTGGTCCTCCAGTGTGGAGATGGTCTTCAGAGACATCTCCAAACGTTGGTCCTCCAGTGTGGTGATGGTCTTCAGAGACATCTCCAAGCGTTGGTCCTCCAGTATGGAGATGGTCTTCAGAGACATCTCCAAACGTTGGTCCTCCAGTGTGGAGATGGTCTTCAGAGATATCTCCAAGCGTTGGTCCTCCAGTGTGGAGATGGTCTTCAGAGACATCTCCAAACGTTGGTCCTCCAGTGTGGAGATGATCTTCCCGGAACATGGTAGGCTGCCCGACCTCTGTGAGATCACCACCGCAGGTCGGGGCTATGATAGAGTTGGAGCGCCGGGCCCTAGAACACCGTGGGCGGAGGTGCGGCGAATGAGGGTACGGAGCCCAGAAGAGCCGAGGGCCCGGGGTCAGCACGGACCCAGCCCACACTGCGATATGTTGTGCGCACTGGGTCCGTGCAGCAGAGCTGGTCTCCAGTCGTCCTGGTTAACCCAGCCACTGGACCAAGACCTCGCTCTGTTGAGCCCGTGTGGTGACTGGTGTGCAACGGTCACCCCACGTTAAAACAATCCACGCACAGGCATCTTCCACCCCCTCGATTGGAGTTCAGGACTGGAACATTGGGTCCTTCATTGAAACATCTGTCAACTTGTGGAAGCAAGTCCTCCCCGTTTGAGAGACTGCCGATGAATGATCATTGCTGGTTCTCTATCTCAACACCATATTCCCACTTTCTCCCCATACCCCCGAGGCCTTTTGTGTCTAGAAATCTATCTATCTCCCTCTTAAATATATTCAGTGACTTGACCTCCACAGCCGTCTGTGGTAGAGAATTCCACAGGTTCACCACCCTCTGAGTGAAGACATTTCTCCTCATCTCGCTCCTAAATTTCCTCCCCCGTATCCTGAGACTGTGACCCCTTGTTCTAGACTTCCCAGCCCCGGGGAAACATCCTCCCCGCATCCAGTCTGTCCAACCCCGTCAGAATTTTATACCTTTCAATGAGATCCCCTCTCATTCTTCTAAACTCCAGTGAATACAGACCCAGTCGACCCAATCTCTCCTCATATACTTCGATCAGACGGAAAGGGAAGGTCGCTTATTACTTGGAGGGCGCGAGTTTGGGAGGAACAAAAAGACCTCGGGGTACAAGTACACAAATTACAAAATGTGAGGTTATCCACTTTGGCAGGAAAAGTAAAAAAGCTAATTATTATTTCAATGGAGAAAGATCGCAAAGTGCTGCAGTACAGCGGGACCTGGGGGTCCTGGTGCATGAAACACAAAAGGTTAGTACGCAGGTACAGCAAGTGATCAGGAAGGCCAATGGTATCTTGGCCTTTATTGCAAAGGGGATGAAGTATAAAAGCAGGGAAGTCTTGCTCCAGTTATACAGGGTATTGGTGAGGCCACACCTGGAGTACTGCGTGCAGTTTTGGTCTCCGTATTTACGAAAGGATATATTTGCTTTGGAGGCAGTTCAGAGAAGGTTCACTCGGTTGATCCCGGGGATGAGGGGGTTGACTTATGAGGAAAGGTTGAGGAGGTTGGGCCTCTACTCATTGGAATTCAGAAGAATGAGAGGTGATCTTATGGAAACGTATCAGATTATGAGGGGGCTCGACAAGGTGGATGCAGAGAGGATGTTCCCACTGACGGGGGAGACTAGAACTAGGGGGCATGGTCTTAGAATAAGGGGCCGCCCATTTAAAACTGAGATGAGGAGGAATTTCTTCTCTCAGAGGGTTGTAAATCTGTGGAATTCGCTGCCTCAGAGAGCTGTGGAAGCCGGGACATTGAATATATTTAAGACAGAGATAGACAGTTCCTTAACCGATAAGGGGATAAGGGGGCGGGCAGGGAAGTGGAGCTGAGTCCATGATCGGATCAGCCATGATGGTATTAAATGGCGGAGCAGGCTCGAGGGGCCGAATGGCCGACTCCTGCTCCTATTTCTGATGTTCTTATGGTGATAGTATTTCTTGGGTCAATTTCTCTCGACAGCCTGGTCCTGTAGTTGTGAACCGGTTTATTGCTGCGTAATAAAACGGACCCTGGGTTAAGCCTAAAATGTTGCGCCTTGTGTTGTCCTGACCCACTATAAGTTATGAGGGCTAAGGACCACAGTCGGGTGAACAACAAACACATTACACCTGCCCACCCTGCCCCCGGTCATCACTCACCTGCGTCAGACGTTCCCGCAAGTCCGTAGCGGCCTCCCGCGCCTCGTCCAGCTCCTTCCGCAGCCCCTCGGCCCCGACCTGCGACCTCTGCAGCGATTGGGCCGCCCGCTGACCTTCGGCCTCCAGCTCCGCCCGCTCCGACTCCCTCCGGAGCAGGGCCTCCTGCCCCGCGGACACCTCCCGCTCGAGCTCGGCCTCCCGCGTCCGCTGGGACTCGCGCTCCTCCTCCATCTGAACACCGGGCGGGGGAGGGAACGGGGAACGAGGTTAGCACAGTGACCTCTCAACTCCGTCCAGAACAACATCAGAAATAGGAGCAGGAGTCGGCCATTCGGCCCCTCGAGCCTGCTCCGCCATTTAATACCATCATGGCTGATCCGATCATGGACACAGCTCCACTTCCCTGCCCGCCCCCTTATCCCCTTATCGGTTCAGGAACTGTCTATCTCTGTCTTAAATATATTCAATGTCCCGGCTTCCACAGCTCTCTGAGGCAGCGAATTCCACAGATTTACAACCCTCTGAGAGAAGAAATTCCTCCTCATCTCAGTTTTAAATGGGCGGCCCCTTATTCTAAGACCATGCCCCCTAGTTCTAGTCTCCCCCATCAGTGGGAACATCCTCTCTGCATCCACCTTGTCAAGCCCCCCTCATAATCTGATACGTTTCCATAAGATCACCTCTCATTCTTCTGAACTCCAATGAGTAGAGGCCCAACCTCCTCAACCTTTCCTCATAAGTCAACCCCCTCATCCCCTGAATCAACCGAGTGAACCTTCTCTGAACTGCCTCCAAAGCAAATATATCCTTTCGTAAATACGGAGAGCAAAACTGCACGCAGTACTCCAGGTGTGGTCTCACCAATACCCTGTAGAACTGGAGCAAGACTTCCCTGCATCGCGTGACATCGCCCGTCTCCATCCTCCTGCCTCAGCTCATCCGCTGCTGAAACCCTCATCCGTGCCCCCGTTACCTCCAGACTTGACTATTCCAACGCACTCCTGGCTGGCCTCCCACACCCCTCCCTATCTCTGTAACCTCCTCCAGCCCCTACACCCCTCCCTATCTCTGTAACCTCCTCCAGCCCCGACACCTCTCCCTATCTCTGTAACCTCCTCCAGCCCCTACACCCCTCCCTATCTCTGTAACCTCCTCCAGCCCCTACACCCCTCCCTATCTCTGTAACCTCCTCCAGCCCCTACACCCTCCCTGTCTCTGTAACCTCCTCCAGCTCCTACACCCCTCCCTATCTCTGTAACCCCCTCCAGCCCCTACACCCCTCCCTATCTCTGTAACCTCCTCCAGCCCCTACACCCCTCCCTATCTCTGTAACCCCCTCCAGCCCCTACACCCCTCCCTATCTCTGTAACCTCCTCCAGCCCCTACACTCCTCCCTATCTCTGTAACCTCCTCCAGCCCCTACACCCCTCCCTATCTCTGTAACCTCCTCCAGCTCCTACACCCCTCCCTATCTCTGTAACCTCCTCCAGCTCCTACACCCCTCCTTATCTCTGTAACCTCCTCCAGCCCCTACACCCCTCCCTATCTCTGTAACCTCCTCCAGCCCCTGCACTCCTCCCTATCTCTGTAAGCTCCTCCAGCTCCTACACCCCTCCCTATCTCTGTAACCTCCTCCAGCTCTTACACCCCTCCTTATCTCTGTAACCTCCTCCAGCCCCTACACCCCTCCCTATCTCTGTAACCTCCTCCAGACCCTACACCCCTCCTTATCTCTGTAAGATCCTCCAGCCCCTACACCCCTCCCTATCTCTGTATCTCCTCCAGCCCCTACACCCCTCCCTAAATCTGTAACCTCCTCCAGCTCCTACACCCCTCCCTATCTCTGTAACCTCTTCCAGTCCCTACACCCCTCCTTATCTCTGTAACCTCCTCCAGCCCCTATATCCCTCCCTATCTCTGTAACCTCCTCCAGCCCCTACACCCCTCCCTATCTCTGTAACCTCCTCCAGCTCCTACACCCCTCCCTATCTCTGTATCTCCTCCAGCCCCTACACCCCTCCTTATCTCTGTAACCTCCTCCAGCCCCTACACCCCTCCCTATCTCTGTAACCTCCTCCAGCTCCTACACCCCTCCCTATCTCTGTAACCTCCTCCAGCCCCTACACCCTCCCTATCTCTGTAACCTCCTCCAGCCCCTACACCCTCCCTATCTCTGTAACCTCCTCCAGCCCCTACACCCCTCCCTATCTCTGTAACCTCCTCCAGCACCTACACCCCTCCCTAACTCTGAAACCTCCTCCAGCCCCTACACCCCTCCCTATCTCTGTAACCTCCTCCAGCCCCTACACCCCTCCCTATCTCTGTAACCTCCTCCAGCCTCTACACCCTTCCCTATCTCTGTAACCTCCAGCCCCACAACCCCCCGAGATGTCTGCATTCCTCTAATTCTGCTCTCCTGACCATCCCTGATTATAATCGCTCCACCATTGGTGGCCGTGCCTTCTGTTGCCTGGGCCCCAAGCTCTGGAACTCCCTCCCTAAACCTCTCCGCCTCTCGACCTCGCTTTGTCAGCCATGGCTCAGTGGGTACCACTCTCGCCTCTGAGTCAGAATGATGTGGGTTTGAGTCCCACTCCAGGGACTGGATCAGAAAACATCGAGGCTGACACTCCAGGGCAGTACTGAGTTAGTGCCGCACTGTCGGAGGGGCAGTACTGAGGGAGTGCCGCACTGTCGGAGGGACAGTACTGAGGGAGTACCGCACTGTCGGAGGTGCAGTACTGAGGGAGCGCCGCACTGTCGGAGGGACAGTACTGAGGGAGTACCGCACTGTCGGAGGTGCAGTACTGAGGGAGCGCCGCACTGTCGGAGGGACAGTACTGAGGGAGTGCCGCACTGTCGGAGGGGCAGTACTGAGGGAGAGCCGTACTGTCGGAGGGGCAGTCCTGAGGGAGCACCGCACTGTCGGAGGGGTAGTACTGAGGGAGTGCCGCACTGTCGGAGGGGCAGTACTGAGGGAGTGCCGCACTGTCGGAGTGGCAGTACTGAGGGAGCGCCGCACTGTCGGAGGGGCAGTACTGAGGGAGCACCGCACTGTCGGAGGGGTAGTACTGAGGGAGCGCCGCACTGTCGGAGGGGCAGTACTGAGGGAGGGCCGCACTGTCGGAGGGGCAGTACTGAGGGAGTGCCGCACTGTCGGAGGGGGAGTACTGAGGGAGTGCCGCACTGTCGGAGGGGCAGTACTGAGGGAGGGCCGCACTGTCGGAGGGGCAGTACTGAGGGAGTGCCGCACTGTCGGAGGGGCAGTACTGAGGGAGTGCCGCACTGTCGGAGGGGCAGTACTGAGGGAGCGACGCACTGTCGGAGGGGCAGTACTGAGGGAGCGCCGCACTGTCGGAGGGGCAGTACTGAGGGAGCACCGCACTGTCGGAGGGGCAGTACTGAGGGAGCGCCGCACTGTCGGAGGGGCAGTACTGAGGGAGTGCCGCACTGTCGGAGGGGCAGTACTGAGGGAGTGCTGCACTATTGGAGGGGCAGTACTGAGGGAGTGCCGCACTGTCGGAGGGGCAGTACTGAGGGAGCGCCGCACTGTCGGAGGGGCAGTACTGAGGGAGTGATCTACTGTCGGAGGGGCAGTACTGAGGGAGCGCGTACTGTCGGAGGGGCAGTACTGAGGGAGCGCGTACTGTCGGAGGGACAGTACTGAGGGAGTGCCGCACTGTCGGAGGGGCAGTACTGAGGGAGCGCGTACTGTCGGAGGGGCAGTACTGAGGGAGCGCGTACTGTCGGAGGGGCAGTACTGAGGGAGCGCGTACTGTCGGAGGGGCAGTACTGAGGGAGCGCGTACTGTCGGAGGGGCAGTACTGAGGGAGTGCTGCACTGTCGGAGGGGTAGTACTGAGGGAGTGCCGCACTGTCGGAGGGGCAGTACTGAGGGAGTGCCACACTGTCGGAGGGACAGTACTGAGGGAGCGCCGCATTGTCGGAGGGGCAGTACTGAGGGAGCGCCGCACTGTCGGAGGGACAATACTGAGGGAGTGCCGCACTGTCGGAGGGGCAGTACTGAGGGAGTGCCGCACTGTCGGAGGGGCAGTACTGATGGAGTGCCGCACTGTCGGAGGGGCAGTACTGAGGGAGTGATCTACTGTCGGAGGGGCAGTACTGAGGGAGTGCTGCACTGTCGGAGGGGCAGTACTGAGGGAGCGCCGCACTGTCGGAGGGGCAGTACTGAGGGAGTGCTGCACTGTCGGAGGGGCAGTACTGAGGGAGTGCTGCACTGTCGGAGGGACAGTACTGAGGGAGTGCCGCACTGTCGGAGGGACAGTACTGAGGGAGTGCCGCACTGTCGGAGGGGCAGTACTGAGGGAGCGCCGCACTGTCGGAGGGGCAGTACTGAGGGAGTGCCGCACTGTCGGAGGGGCAGTACTGAGGGAGCGCCGCACTGTCGGAGGGGCAGTACTGAGGGAGTGCCGCACTGTCGGAGGGGCAGTACTGAGGGAGCGCCGCACTGTCGGAGGGGCAGTACTGAGGGAGTGATCTACTGTCGGAGGGGCAGTACTGAGGGAGTGCCGCACTGTCCGAGGGGCAGTACTGAGGGAGTGCTTCACTGTCGGAGGGGCAGTACTGAGGGAGTGCCGCACTGTCGGAAGGGCAGTACTGAGGGAGTGCCGCACTGTCGGAAGGGCAGTACTGAGGGAGTGCTGCACTGTCGGAGGACGTGACTCGAGCTACCTGAGCGATGATTCTGTTCAGCTCCACTTTGTCCTCAGCCAGAGCCTCGTTGATCGCGCAGGTCTTGATCAGGGAGTCCCTCAGACCTGCCTCCTCTGTCTGTAACTTGCTGCTCGCGACACTGAGCTCCGAACACGATTGTTCCACCTGAACCATCGCAAACACATCGAGTGAATCATCGGGAGGGGAGAGAGGAAGGATTTAGACAGAGAGCGCCCCATTGGGAGGGGGAGGGTCCCATTCAACGATGTGGCTACCCAATGACCCCTGCCCTCACGTTCCCCCTCCCCTCCCTCCCCATCCCTCCCCTCTCCCCTCCCCTCATCCCCTCTCCCCCCTCCCTCCCCCCTCCCTCTCCCCTCCCCTCCTCCCCTATCCCTCCCCCTCTCCCCACACCTCTCTTCCTCCCCTCCACCTCCCTCTCCCCTCTCTTCCCCTCCCTCTCCCCTCCCCCTCCCTCTCCCCTCTCTCCCCTCCCTCCCCTCCTCCCTCTCCCCTCCCCCTCTCCCCTCTCTCCCGCTCCCCCTCTCCCCTCTCCCTCCCCTCCTCCCTCTCCCTCCCCCTCCCTCCCCTCCTCCCTCTCCCCTCCCCCCTCCCCTCCCCCTCTCTCCCCCTCCCCTCCCTCTCCCCTCTCTTCCCCTCCCCCTCCCTCTCCCCTCTCTCCCCCTCCCTCCCCTCCTCCCTCTCCCCTCTCCCTCCCCCTCCCTCCCCTCCTCCTTCTCCCTCCCCCTCCCGCTCCCTCTCCTCTCCCTCCCCTTCCCTCCTCCTTCTCCCTCCCCCTCCCGCTCCCTCTCCTCTCCCTCCCCTTCCCTCCTCCCTCTCCTCTCCCCCCTCCCCTCCCCCTCCCAACCATCCCCTCCCCCCCACGCCTCCCTCTCCCCCTCCCTCCCTCCCCTCCCTCACCCCTCCCCTCTCCCTCCACTCACCCTCCCCCACGCCTCCCTCTCCCTCCCTCCCCTCCCCTCCCCCCTCTCTCCACCTCACCCTCCCCTCTCCCCTCCCCCCATCCCTCCCTCCCCTCCCTCACCCCTCCCCTCTCCCTCCACTCACCCTCCCCCTCGCCTCCCTCACCTCTCCCCTCCCCTCGCCTCCCTCCCCTCGCCCTCTCTCTCCCCTACCCCTCCCCTCTCCCCTCCCCCAGCTCCCCCCTCTCCTATACCCCTCGCACCTCTCTCTCCCCCTCGCCCTCCCGCTCCCCCCTACCCTCCCCCTCTCCCCTCCCCCTCCCTCTCCCCTCCCCCTCCCTCTCCCCTCTCTCCCCCTCCCTCTCCCCTCTCCCTCCCCCTCCCCCTCTCTCCCCTCCCCCTCCCTCCCCTCCTCCCTCTCCCCTCTCTCCCCCTCCCTCTCCCCTCTCCCTCCCCCTCCCTCTCCCCTCCCCCTCCCTCCCCTCCTCCCTCCCCTCTCCACTCCCCCTCCCTCTCCCCTCTCTCCCCCTCCCTCTCCCCTCTCTCCCCCTCCCTCTCCCCTCTCCCTCCCCCTCCCTCTCCCCTCCCCCTCCCCCTCCCTCCCCTCCTCCCTCTCCCCTCTCTCCCCCTGCCTCCCCCTCCCCCTCTCTCCCCTCCCCCTCCCTCCCCTCTCTCCCCCTCCCCCTCCCCTCTCCCTCCCCTCCTCCCTCTCCCCTCTCCCTCCCCCTCCCTCCCCTCCTCACTCTCCCCCCCTCCCCTCCCCATCCCTCTCCCCTCTCTCCCCCTCCCCTCTCTCCCTCAACCTCCCCTCCCCCTCTCCCCTCTCCCCTCCCCCTCCCTCTCCCCTCCCCCTCCCTATCCCATCCCCTCCCCTCCTCCCTCCCCCTCCCTCACCCTCCCCTCCCCCTCTCCCCTCCCCCTCCCCGATTACCTTGACCAGTGCCGTGTTGAGTTCCACCTTTTCCCTCAGGGCCAAGTCTCGCTCCAGGGTCAGCTTCTCCAGCCCCTCCTTCATTGAGGCCACCTCCTGCCTCAGGGCCGAGTTCCTCAGCTCCGCCTGTTCCAGAACCTTCTGCCTGAACGCGGAGCGAGAGAGAGAGAGAGAGAGAGAGTTATGCAAAGGAGGCCGCGATCAGCCCTCGCGACGTACGCGCCTGCGCGCGGGCTCCTGGCCCTGTGGAGCCGTTGATGTTATCTGAAGGGGCCTCTCCTCGATTCCTGGCTGCCGTCCCACACTCCTGATCTTTGGGCTCCCGGTGCAGAGGGAGGGGGGAGGAGAGCGGGCAGGTCGGAGGGCCTCCTCGTGGGGCCTGCACCTGGGCCTGGCCAAGGGGGCCATCAGCCGGATCAGGCAGCGGGCGGTCGAGGGGGTCGTTCAGCCCGACTGCCTGCCTCTCTTCCGCGGTTACATCCGAGCCGGGGTGTCCCTGGAGGCCGAGCACGCGGTGTCCACCGGTACGCTCGCGGCCTTCCGCGAGAGGTGGGCGCCGGAGGGACTGGAGGGCATCGTCACCCCCGGCAACCAAATTTTAATTTAATTTGGCAAAGTTCGCAGTTAGTTTTGTTCCCCAGTCATCAAGATCCACGGCCCGGCCCTGGACACCGGGGACCATTTCCCATTCCTCGGGAGCCTCTTATCAACAAGGGCAGGCATCGACGACGCGATCCAACACCGCCTCCAGTGCGCCAGTGCAGCCTCCAGTGCGCCAGTGCAGCCTCCAGTGCGCCAGCGGAGCCTTCGGTCGCCTGAGGAAACACAGAAACATAGAAAATAGGTGCAGGAGTCGGCCATTCGGCCCTTCGAGCCTGCACCACCATTCAATAAGATCATGGCTGATCATTCACCTCAGTATCCCTTTCCTGCTTTCTCTCCATACCCCTTGATCCCTTTAGCCGTAAGGACCATATCTAACTCCCTCTGGAATATATCCAATGAACTGACCTCAACAACTCTCTGCGGCCGGGAATTCCACAGGTTCACCACTCTCTGAGTGAAGAAGTTTCTCCTCATCTCGGTCCTAAATGGCCCACCCCTTATCCTTAGACTGTGTCCCCTGGTTCTGGACTTCCCCAACATCGGGAACATTCTTCCCGCATCTAACCTGTCCAGTCCCGTCAGAATTTTATATGTTTCTATGAGATCCCCTCTCATCCTTCTAAACTCCAGTGAATAAAGGCCCAGTCGATCCAATCGCTCCTCATATGTCAGTCCTGCCATCCCGGGAATCAGTCTGCTGAACCTTCGCTGCACTCCCTCAATAGCAAGAATGTCCTTCCTCAGATTAGGAGACCAAAACTGAAAACAATATTCCAGGTGAGGCCTCACTAAGGCCCTGTACAACTGCAGTAAGACCTCCCTGCTCCTATACTCAAATCCCCTCACTATGAAGGCCAACATACCATTTGCCTTCTTCACCGCCTGCTGTACCTGCATGCCAACCTTCAATGACTGATGAACCATGACCCCCAGGTCTCGTTGCACCTCCCCTTTTCCTAATCTGCCACCATTCAGATAATATTCTGCCTTCCTGTTTTTGCCCCCAAAGTGGATAACCTCACATTTATCCACATTATACTGCATCTGCCATGCATTTGCCCACTCACCTAACCTGTCCAAGTCACCCTGCAGCCTCTTAGTGTCCTCCTCACAACTCACACTGCCACCCAGCTTAGTGTCATCTGCAAACTTGGAGATATTACACTTAATTCCTTCATCTAAATCATTAATATATATTGTAAAGAGCTGGGGTCCCAGCACTGAGCCCTGCAGCACCCCACTAGTCACTGCCTGCCATTCTGAAAAGGACCCATTTATCCCGACTCTCTGCTTCCTGTCTGCCAACCAGTTCTCTATCCACATCAGTACATTACCCCCAATACCATGTGCTTTGATTTTGCACACCAATCTCTTGTGTGGGACCTTGTCAAAAGACTTTTGAAAGTCCAAATACACCACATCCACTGGTTCTCCCTTGTCCACTCTACCAGTTACATCCTCAAAAAATTCAAGAAGATTCGTCAAGCAGGATTTCCATTTCATAAACCCATGCTGACTTGGACCGATCTCGTCACTGCTTTCCAAATGCGCTGCTATTTCATCTTTAATAATTGATTCCAACATTTCCCCCACTACTGATGTCAGACTAACCGGTCTATAATTACCCGATCATATTGAATGGCGGTGCAGGCCCGAAGGGCCGAATGGCCGGCTACTGCTCCTGTTTTCTATGTTTCAAAGGCAGACAGGTCAGGAACGGACGAGGAGGGAGGGTTAGCCTCTGTCACAGTCACAAAGCATGTCACTTGGAGATGAGAACAGACTTGAATTGATTGAGCCCCCGGGAATACCGTCGCCAAGGGAGACTCGCAAAGTGCCTGGGGCTGACGATCACACTAGGCCGCAAACGGAGCCTGGGCCTTTCCTGGCGGTCCTTACCCTCGCTCACTCTCCTTCAGCGCCCGCTCCTTGTCCCGGCCCATGTCCTCCGTCTCCGCCTCCAGCAGCTGGCGCTGGTGATCAATGTTCGCGTTGCTGCGTCTCAGCCCCTCGAGCTCCTGCTCCCGGGATCGCAGGCGTTCGTTCAGGGAGAGGACCGTCTGATCCAGGTGGGCCCTGACACTGGGAGAGCAGGGAGAGCGTGAGAGAGGGAGGGGGAGAGCAGGGAGAGAGGGAGGGGGAGAGGGAGAGCGTGAGAGAGGGAGGGGAGGGAGGGAGAGCAGGGAGAGTGTGAGAGAGGGAGG
>NW_027253143.1:0-17566 GCF_044704955.1 Pristiophorus japonicus | reverse complement strand
GACGTGGAGACAGAAGGGGGGGACGTGGAGACAGAAGGGGGGACGTGGAGACAGAAGGGGGGGCGTGGAGACAGAAGGGGGGGCGTGGAGACAGAAGGGGGGGCGTGGAGACAGAAGGGGGTCGTGTAGACAGAAGGGGGGGTGGAGACAGAGGTGGGGGGGGTGGAGACAGAGGTGGGGGGTTGGAGACAGAGGTGGGGGGTTGGAGACAGAGGTGGGGGGTTGGAGACAGAGGTGGGGGGGTGGAGACAGAGGTGGGGGGGTGGAGACAGAGGTGGGGGGGTGGAGACAGAGGTGGGGGGGTGGAGACAGAGGTGGGGGGGGTGGAGACAGAGGTGGGGGGGTAGAGACAGAGGTGGGGGCGTGGAGACAGAGGTGGGGGGGTGGAGACAGAGGTGGGGGGGTGGAGACAGTGGTGGGGGGGTGGAGACAGAGGTGGGGGGGTGGAGACAGAGATGGGGGGCGTGGAGACAGAGGTGGGGGGGGTGGAGACAGAGGTGGGGGGTGTGGAGACAGAGGTGGGGCGGGTGGAGACAGAGGTGGGGGGGGTGGAGACAGAGGTGGGGGGGGTGGAGACAGAGGTGGGGGGGGTGGAGACAGAGGTGGGGGGTGGAGACAGAGGAGGCGGGGTGGAGACAGAGGAGGCGGGGTGGAGACAGAGGAGGCGGTGTGGAGACAGTGGAGGCGGGGTGGAGGCAGAGGAGGCGGAGTGGAGACAGAGGAGGCGGGGTGGAGACAGAGGAGGCGGGGTGGAGACAGAGGAGGCGGGGTGGAGACAGAGGAGGCGGGGTGGAGACAGAGGAGGCGGGGTGGAGACAGAGGAGGCGGGGTGGAGACAGAGGAGGCGGGGTGGAGACAGAGGAGGCGGGGTGGAGACAGAGGAGGAGAGGTGGAGACAGAGGAGGGGAGGTGGAGTGGAGACAGAGGAGGCGGGGTGGAGACAGGGGAGGGGAGGTGGAGACAGAGGAGGGGAGGTGGAGACAGAGGAGGGGAGGTGGAGACAGAGCAGTTGGGGGAGACAGAGAGTGGGGGAGACAGAGGAGTGGGGGGAGACAGAGGAGGGAAGTGGAGGAGGGGAGTGGAGTCAGAGGAGGGGAGTGGAGGCAGAGGAGGGGAGTGGAGACAGAGGAGGGGAGTGGAGACAGAGGAGGGGAGTGGAGACAGAGGAGGGGAGTGGAGACAGAAGAGGGGGTAGAGGGGGGTGGATGGAGAGGAGGGGTGGTTACAGAGGAGTGGGAGGCTGAGGGGTGGTGATGGAGACAGGGGAGGGGGGTGATGGAGAAAGGGGAGGGGAGGATGGAGACAGGGGAGGGGGAGTGGAGACAGGGGAGGGGGAGTGGAGACAGGGGAGGGGGTGTGGAGACAGGAGGGGAGGAGTGGAGACAGCGGTGGGGGCTGGAGGCAGAGGAGCGGGTGGAGACAGAGGAGAGTGGCGTGGAGACAGAAGGAGGGGGCGGGGAGACAGAAGGGGGGCCTGGAGACAGAATGGGGGGCGTGGAGACAGAAGGGGGGCATGGAGACAGAAGGGGGGACGTGGAGACAGAAGGGGGGACGTGGAGACAGAAGGGGGGGCGTGGAGACAGAAGGGGGGGCGTGGAGACAGAAGTGGGGACGTGGAGACAGAAGGGGGGACGTGGAGACAGAAGGGGGACGTGGAGACAGAAGGGGGGGCGTGGAGACAGAAGGGGGGGGCGTGGAGACAGAAGGGGGGGCGTGGAGACAGAAGGGGGTCGTGTAGACAGAAGGGGGGGTGGAGACAGAGGTGGGGGGGGTGGAGACAGAGGTGGGGGGTTGGAGACAGAGGTGGGGGGTTGGAGACAGAGGTGGGGGGTTGGAGACAGAGGTGGGGGGTGGAGAGAGAGGTGGGGGGGTGGAGACAGAGGTGGGGGGGTGGAGACAGAGGTGGGGGGGTGGAGACAGAGGTGGGGGGGGTGGAGACAGAGGTGGGGGGGTAGAGACAGAGGTGGGGGCGTGGAGACAGAGGTGGGGGGGTGGAGACAGAGGTGGGGGGGTGGAGACAGTGGTGGGGGGGTGGAGACAGAGGTGGGGGGGTGGAGACAGAGATGGGGGGCGTGGAGACAGAGGTGGGGGGGGTGGAGACAGAGGTGGGGGGTGTGGAGACAGAGGTGGGGCGGGTGGAGACAGAGGTGGGGGGGTGGAGACAGAGGTGGGGGGGGTGGAGACAGAGGTGGGGGGGGTGGAGACAGAGGTGGGGGGGGTGGAGACAGAGGTGGGGGGGTGGAGACAGAGGAGGCGGGGTGGAGACAGAGGAGGCGGGGGTGGAGACAGAGGAGGCGGTGTGGAGACAGTGGAGGCGGGGTGGAGGCAGAGGAGGCGGAGTGGAGACAGAGGAGGCGGGGTGGAGACAGAGGAGGCGGGGTGGAGACAGAGGAGGCGGGGTGGAGACAGAGGAGGCGGGTGGAGACAGAGGAGGCGGGGTGGAGACAGAGGAGGCGGGGTGGAGACAGAGGAGGCGGGGTGGAGACAGAGGAGGCGGGGTGGAGACAGAGGAGGCGGGGTGGAGACAGAGGAGGAGAGGTGGAGACAGAGGAGGGGAGGTGGAGTGGAGACAGAGGAGGCGGGGTGGAGACAGGGGAGGGGAGGTGGAGACAGAGGAGGGGAGTGGAGACAGAGGAGGGGAGTGGAGACAGAAGAGGGGGTAGAGGGGGGTGGATGGAGAGGAGGGGTGTTTACAGAGGAGTGGGAGGCTGAGGGGTGGTGATGGAGACAGGGGAGGGGGGATGGAGACAGGTTAGGGGGGGATGGAGACAGGGGAGGGGGGGGATGGAGAAAGGGGAGGGGAGGATGGAGACAGAGGGGAGGAGGTGTGGAGACAGGGGAGGGGGAGTGAAGACAGGGGAGGGGGAGTGGAGGCAGAGGAGGCGGGGTGGAGACAGAGGAGGCGGGGTGGAGACAGAGGAGGGGAGGTGGAGACAGAGGAGGGGAGGTGGAGTGGAGACAGAGGAGGCGGGTGGAGACAGAGGAGGGGAGGTGGAGACAGAGGAGGGGAGGTGCAGACAGAGGAGGGGAGGTGGAGACAGAGCAGTTGGGGGAGACAGAGAGTGGGGGAGACAGAGGAGTGGGGGAGACAGAGGAGTGGGGGGAGACAGAGGAGGTTGGCGTGGAGACAGAAGGGGGGGCCTGGAGACAGAAGGGGGGGCCTGGAGACAGAAGGGGGGCCTGGAGACAGAATGGGGGGCGTGGAGACAGAAGGGGGGGCGTGGAGACAAAATGGAGGGCGTGGAGACAGAAGGTGGGGCATGGAGACAGAGGGGGGGGCGTAGAGACAGAAGGGGGTCGTGGAGACAGAAGGGGGGGCGTGGAGACAGGAGGGGGGGCGTGCAGACAGAAGGGGGGACGTGGAGACAGAAGGGGGGACGTGGAGACAGAAGGGGGGACGTGGAGACAGAAGGGGGGACCTGGAGACAGAAGGGGGGGCGTGGAGACAGAAGGGGGGACGTGGAGACAGAAGGGGGGACGTGGAGACAGAAGGGGGGACGTGGAGACAGAAGGGGGGGGCGTGGAGACAGAAGGGGGGGCGTGGAGACAGAGGTGGGGGGTTGGAGACAGAGGTGGGGGGGTGGAGACAGAGGTGGGGGGTTGGAGACAGAGGTGGGGGGGTGGTGACAGGTGGGGGGTGGAGACAGAGGTGGGGGGGTGGAGACAGAGGTGGGGGGGTGGAGACAGAGGTGGGGGGGTGGAGACAGAGGTGGGGGGGTGGAGACAGAGCTGGGGGGGTGGAGACAGAAGGGGGGGCGTGGAGACACAAGGGGGGGCGTGGAGACAGAAGAGGGGGCGTGGAGACAGAAGGGGGGCGTGGAGACAGAAGGGGGGGCGGAGACAGAGGTGGGGGGGTGGAGACAGAGGTGGGGGGGTGGAGACAGAGGTGGGGGGGTGGAGACAGAGGTGGGGGGGTGGAGACAGAGGTGGGGGGGTGGAGACAGAGGTGGGGGGGTGGAGACAGAGGTGGGGGGGTGGAGACAGAGGTGGGGGGGTGGAGACAGAGGTGGGGGGGTGGAGACAGAGGTGGGGGGGTGGAGACAGAGGTGGGGGGGTGGAGACAGAGGTGGGGGGGGTGGAGTCAGAGGTGGGGGGGTGGAGACAGAGGTGGGGTGGTGGAGACAGAGGTGGGGGGGTGGAGACAGAGGTGGTGGGGTGGAGACTGAGGTGGGGGGGTGGAGACAGAGGTGGGGGGGTGGAGACAGAGGTGGGGGGTTGGAGACAGAGGTGGGGGGTGGTGACAGGTGGGGGGGTGGAGACAGAGGTGGGGGGGTGGAGACAGAGGTGGGGGTTGGAGACAGAGGTGGGGGGGTGGAGACAGAGGTGGGGGGGTGGAGACAGAGGTGGGGAGGTGGAGACAGAGGTGGGGGTGTGGAGACAGAGGTGGGGGGGTGGAGACAGAGGTGGGGGGGTGGAGACAGAGGTGGGGGTGTGGAGACAGAGGTGGGGGGTGGAGACAGAGGTGGGGGGGTGGAGACAGCGGTGGGGGGGTGGAGGCAGAGGTGGGGGGTGTGGAGACAGAGGTGGGGCGGGTGGAGACAGAGGTCGGGCGGGTGGAGACAGAGGTCGGGGGGTGGAGACAGAGGTCGGGGGGGTGGCGACAGAGGTCGGGGGGGTGGAGACAGAGGTGGGACGGGTGGAGACAGAGGTGGGGGGGTGGAGACAGGAGGGGGGGGTGGAGACAGAGGTGGGGGGTGGAGACAGAGGAGACGGTGTGGAGACAGAGGAGGCGGGGTGGAGACAGTGGAGGCGGGGCGGGGACAGAGGAGGCGGGGTGGGGACAGAGGAGGCGGGGTGGAGACAGAGGAGGCGGGGTGGAGACAGAGGAGGCGGGGTGGAGACAGAGGAGGCGGGGTGGAGACAGAGGAGGCGGGGTGGAGACAGAGGAGGGGAGGTGGAGTGGAGACAGAGGAGGGGAGGTGGAGACAGAGGAGGGGAGGTGGAGACAGAGCAGTTGGGGAAGACAGAGATTGGGGGAGACAGAGGAGTGGGGGGAGACAGAGGAGGGAAGTGGAGGAGGGGAGTGGAGGCAGAGGAGGGGAGTGGAGACAGAGGAGGGGAGTGGAGAGAGAGGAGGGGAGTGGAGACAGAAGAGGGGGTTGAGGGGGGTGGATGGAGAGGAGGGGTGGTTATAGAGGAGTGGCAGGCTGAGGGATGGTGATGGAGACAGGGGAGAGGGGATGGAGACAGGTTAGGGTGGGATGGAGACAGGGGAGGGGGGGATGGAGAAAGGGGAGGGGAGGATGGAGACAGAGGGGAGGGGGAGTGGAGACAGGGGAGGGGGAGTGGAGACAGGGGAGGCGGAGTGGGAGTGGAGACAGGGGAGGGGGAGTGGAGACAGGGGAGGGGGAGTAGAGACAGGGGAGGGGGAGTGGAGACAGGGGAGGGGGAGTGGAGACAGGAGGGGGGGAGTGGAGACAGCAGGGGGGGAGTGGAGACAGGAGGGGGGGGAGTGGAGACAGGAGGGGGGGAGTGGAGACAGGAGGGGGGGAGTGGAGACAGGAGGGGGGGAGTGGAGACAGGAGGGGGGGAGTGGAGACAGGAGGGGGGGAGTGGAGACAGGAGGGGGGGAGTGGAGACAGGAGGGCGGGCGTGGAGACAGAGGTGGGGTGTTGGAGACAGAGGTGGGGGGTGGAGACAGAGGTGGGGGTGTGGTGACAGAGGTGGGGGTGTGGAGACAGAGGTGGGGGTGTGGAGACAGAGGTGGGGGGGAGGAGACAGAGGTGGGCGGGTGGAGACAGAGGTGGGGGGGTGGAGACAGAGGTGGGGGGGTGGAGACAGAGGTGGGGGGGTGGAGACAGAGGTGGGGGGGTGGAGACAGAGGTGGGGGGGTGGAGACAGAGGTGGGGGGGTGGAGACAGAGGTGGGGGGGTGGAGACAGAGGTGGGGGGTGGAGACAGAGGTGGGGGGGTGGAGACAGAGGTGGGGGGTTGGAGACAGAGGTGGGGGGTTGGAGACAGAGGTGGGGGGTTGGAGACAGAGGTGGGGGGTTGGAGACAGAGGTGGGGGGTTGGAGACAGAGGTGGGGGGTTGGAGACAGAGGTGCGAGGTTGGAGACAGAGGTGGGGGGTTGGAGACAGAGGTGGGGGGTTGGAGACAGAGGTGGAGGGTTGGAGACAGAGGTGGGGGGGTGGAGACAGAGGTGGGGGGGTGGAGACAGAGGTGGGGGGTGGAGACAGAGGTGGGGGGTGGAGACAGAGGTGGGGGGGTGGAGACAGAGGAGGCGGTGTGGAGACAGAGGAGGCGGGGTGGAGACAGAGGAGGCGGGGTGGAGACAGAGGAGGCGGTGTGGAGACAGAGGAGGCGGTGTGGAGACAGTAGAGGCGGGGTGGAGACAGAGGAGGTGGGGTGGAGACAGAGGAGGCGGGGTGGAGACAGAGGAGGCGGGGTGGAGACAGAGGAGGCGGGGTGGAGACAGAGGAGGCGGGGCGGAGACAGAGGAGGCGGGGTGGAGACAGAGGAGGCAGGGTGGAGACAGAGGAGGCAGGGTGGAGACAGAGGAGGCTGGGTGGAGACAGAGGAGGCGGGGTGGAGACAGAGGAGGGGAGGTGGAGTGGAGACAGAGGAGGCGGGGTGGAGACAGAGGAGGGGAGGTGGAGACAGAGGAGGGGAGGTGGAGACAGAGGAGGGGAGGTGGAGATAGAGCAGTTGGGGGAGACAGAGAGTGGGGGAGACAGAGGAGTGGGGGGAGACAGAGGAGGGAAGTGGAGGAGGGGAGTGGAGTCAGAGGAGGGGAGTGGAGGCAGAGGAGGGGAGTAGAGACAGAGGAGGGGAGTGGAGACAGAGGAGGGGAGTGGAGACAGAGGAGGGGAGTGGAGACAGAAGAGGGGGTAGAGGGGGGTGGATGGAGAGGAGGGGTGGTTACAGAGGAGTGGGAGGCTGAGGGGAGGGGGGATGGAGACAGGTTAGGGGGGATGGAGACAGGAGAGGGGGGGATGGAGAAAGGGGAGGGGAGGATGGAGACAGCGGAGGGGGGGTGGAGACAGGGGAGGGTGAGTGGAGACAGGGGAGGGGGAGTGGAGACAGGGGAGCGGGAGTGGAGACAGGAGGGGAGGAGTGGAGACAGCGGTGGGGGCTGGAGGCAGAGGAGCGGGTGGAGACAGAGGAGGGTGGCGTGGAGACAGAAGGGGGGGCCTGGAGACAGAAGAGGGGCCTGGAGACAGAATGGGGGGCGTGGAGACAGAAGGGGGGGCGTGGAGACAGAAGGGGGGACGTGGAGACAGAAGGTTGTGCGTGGAGACAGAAGGTGGGGCGTGGAGAAAGAAGGGGATCGTGTAGACAGAAGCGGGAGGCGTGGAGACAGATGGGGGGGCGTGGAGACAGAAGGGGGGGCGTGGAGACAGAAGGGGGGGTGTGGAGACAGAAGGGGGTGCGTGGAGACAGAAGGGGGGGCGTGGAGACAGAAGGGGGGGCGTGGAGACAGAAGGGGGTGCGTGGAGACAGAAGGGGGGGCGTGGAGACAGAAGGGGGGGCGTGAAGACAGAAGGGGGGGGCGTGGAGACAGAAGGGGGGGGCGTGGAGACAGAAGGGAGGGCGTGGAGACAGAAGGGAGGGCGTGGAGACAGAAGGGGGGCGTGGAGACAGAAGGGGGGCGTGGAGACAGAAGGGGGGGCGTGGAGACAGGAGGGGGGGCGTGGAGACAGGAGGGGGGGCGTGGAGACAGTATGGGGAGCGTGGAGACAGAAGGGGGGGCGTGGAGACAGGAGGGGGGGCGTGGAGACAGAAGGGGGGGCGTGGAGACAGAAGGGGGGGCGTGGAGACAGAAGGGGGGGCGTGGAGACAGAAGGGGGGGCGTGGAGACAGAAGGGGGGGGCGTGGAGACAGAAGGGGGTGCGTGGAGACAGAAGGGGGTGCGTGGAGACAGAAGTGGGTGCGTGGAGACAGAAGGGGGTGCGTGGAGACAGAAGGGGGTGCGTGGAGACAGAAGTGGGGGCGTAGAGACAGAAGGGGGGGCGTGGAGACAGAAGGGGGGCGTGGAGACAGAAGGGGGGCGTGGAGACAGAAGGGGGGGCGTGGAGACAGAAGGGGGGGCGTGGAGACAGAGGTGGGGGCTGTGGAGACAGAGGTGGGGGGGTGGAGACAGAGGTGGGGGAGTGGAGACAGAGGTGGGGGGGTGGAGACAGAGGTGGGGGGGTGGAGACAGAGGTGGGGGAGTGGAGACAGAGGTGGGGGGGGTGGAGACAGAGGTGGGGTGGGTGGAGACAGAGGTGGGGGGGGTGGAGACAGAGGTGGGGGGGTGGAGACAGAGGTGGGGGGGTGGAGACAGAGGTGGGGGGGTGGAGACAGAGGTGGGGGGGTGGAGACAGAGGTGGGGGGGTGGAGACAGAGGTGCTGGTGTGGAGACAGAGGTGCTGGGGTGGAGACAGAGGTGGGGGGGTGGAGACAGAGGTGGGGGGTTGGAGACAGAGGTGGGGGGGTGGAGACAGAGGTGGGGGGGTGGAGACAGAGGTGGGGGGGTGGAGACAGAGGAGGGGAGGTGGAGACAGAGGAGGCGGGGTGGAGGCAGAGGTGGGGGGGTGGAGACAGAGGTGGGGGGGTGGAGACAGAGGTGGGGGGTGGAGACAGAGGTGGGGGGGTGGAGACAGAGGTGGGGCGGTGGAGACAGGGGAGGCGGTGTGGAGACAGAGGAGGCGGTGTGGAGACAGAGGAGGCGGGGTGGAGACAGAGGAGGCGGGGTCGAGACAGAGGAGGCGGGGTGGAGACAGAGGAGGCGGGGTGGAGACAGGAGGCGGGGTGGAGACAGGAGGCGGGGTGGAGACAGAGGAGGCGGGGTGGAAACAGAGGAGGGGAGGTGGAGACAGAGGAGGGGAGGTGGAGACAGAGAAGGGGAGGTGGAGACAGAGGAGGGGATGTGGAGACAGAGCAGTTGGGGGAGACAGAGAGTGGGGGAGACAGAGGAGTGGGGGGAGACAGAGGAGGGAAGTGGAGGAGGGGAGTGGAGTCAGAGGAGGGGAGTGGAGGCAGAGGAGGGGAGTGGAGGCAGAGGAGGGGAGTGGAGACAGAGGAGGGGAGTGGAGACAGAGGAGGGGAGTGGAGACAGAGGAGGGGAGTGGAGACAGAGGAGAGGAGTGGAGACAGAAGAGGGGGTAGAGGGGGTGGATGGAGAGGAGGAGTGGTTACAGAGGAGTGGGAGGCTGAGGGGTGGTGATGGAGACAGGGGAGGGGGGATGGAGACAGGTTAGGGGGGGATGGAGACAGGGGAGGGGGGGATGGAGAAAGGGGAGGGGAGGATGGAGACAGAGGGGAGGGGGGAGTGGAGACAGGGGAGGGTGAGTGGAGACAGGAGGGGAGGAGTGGAGACAGGAGGGGGTGAGTGGAGACAGGAGGGGGTGAGTGGAGACAGGAGGGGGTGAGTGGAGACAGGAGGGGGAGTGGAGACAGGAGTGGGGGAGTGGAGACAAGAGGGGGTGAGTGGAGACAGGAGGGGGGGGAGTGGAGACAGGAGGGGGGGAGTGGAGACAGGAGCGGGGGAGTGGAGACAGGAGGGGGGGAGTGGAGACAGGAGGGGGGGAGTGGAGACAGGAGGGGGGGAGTGGAGACAGGAGGGGGGGAGCGGAGACAGGAGGGGGGAGTGGAGACAGGAGGGGGGAGTGGAGTGGAGACAGAGGAGGCGGGGTGGAGACAGAGGAGGGGAGGTGGAGACAGAGGAGGGGAGGTGGAGACAGAGGAGGGGAGGTGGAGACAGAGGAGGGGAGGTGGAGACAGAGCAGTTGGGGGAGACAGAGAGTGGGGGAGACAGAGGAGTGGGGGGAGACAGAGGCGGGAAGTGGGAGGAGGGGAGTGGAGTCAGAGGAGGGGAGTGGAGGCAGAGGAGGGGAGTGGAGACAGAGGAGGGGAGTGGAGACAGAGGAGGGGAGTGGAGACAGAGGAGGGGAGTGGAGACAGAGGAGGGGGTAGAGGGGGGTGGATGGAGAGGAGGAGTGGTTACAGAGGAGTGGGAGGCTGAGGGGTGGTGATGGAGACAGGTTAGGGGGAGTGGAGACAGGGGAGGGGGAGTGGGGACAGGGGAGGGGGAGTGGAGACAGGGGAGGGGGAGTGGAGACAGGAGGGGAGGAGTGGAGACAGCGGTGGGGGCTGGAGGCAGAGGAGCGGGTGGAGACAGAGGAGGGTGGCGTGGAGACAGAAGGGAGGGCGTGGAGACAGAAGGGGGGCGTGGAGACAGATGGGGGGCGTGGAGACAGAAGGGGGGGCGTGGAGACAGAAGGGGGGGCGTGGAGACAGAAGGGGGGGCGTGGAGACAGAAGGGGGGGGCGTGGAGACAGAAGGGGGGGCGTGGAGACAGAAGGAGGGGCGTGGAGACAGAAGGGGGGGCGTGGAGACAGAAGGGGGGGGGCGTGGAGACAGAAGGGGGGGCGTGGAGACAGAAGGGGGGGCGTGGAGACAGAAGGGGGGGCGTGGAGACAGAAGGGGGGGCGTGGAGACAGAAGGGGGGGCGTGGAGACAGAAGAGGGGGCGTGGAGACAGAAGGGGGGGCGTGAAGACAGAGGTGGGGGGCGGAGACAGAGGTGGGGGGGTGGAGACAGAGGTGGGGGGGTGGAGACAGAAGGGGAGGCGTGGAGACAGAAGGGGGGGCGTGGAGACAGGAGGGGAGGAGTGGAGACAGCGGTGGGGGCTGGAGGCAGAGGAGCGGGTGGAGACAGAGGTGGGTGGCGTGGAGACAGAAGGGGGGGCGTGGAGACAGAAGGGGGGCGTGGAGACAGAAGGGGGGGCGTGGAGACAGAAGGGGGGGCGTGGAGACAGAAGGGGGGGCGTGGAGACAGAAGGGGGGGCGTGGAGACAGAAGGGGGGGCGTGGAGACAGAAGGGGGGGCGTGGAGACAGAAGGGGGGGCGTGGAGACAGAAGGGGGGGCGTGGAGACAGAAGGGGGGGCGTGGAGACATAAGGGGGGGCGTGGAGACAGAAGGGGGGGCGTGGAGACAGAAGGGGGGGGCGTGGAGACAGAAGGGGGGGCGTGGAGACAGAAGTGGGGGCGTGGAGACAGAAGGGGGGGCGTGGAGACAGAAGGGGGGGCGTGGAGACAGAAGGGGGGGCGTGGAGACAGAAGGGGGGGCGTGGAGACAGAAGGGGGGGGCGTGGAGACAGAAGGGGGGGCGTGGAGACAGAAGGGGGGGCGTGGAGACAGAAGAGGGGGCGTGGAGACAGAAGGGGGGCGTGGAGACAGAGGGGGGGCGTGAAGACATAGGTGGGGGGCGGAGACAGAGGTGGGGTGGTGGAGAAAGAGGTGGGGGGGTGGAGACAGAGGTGGGGGGGTGGAGACAGAGGTGGGGGGGTGGAGACAGAGGTGGGGGGGTGGAGACAGAGGTGGGGGGGTGGAGACAGAGGTGGGGGGTGGAGACAGAGGTGGGGGGGTGGAGACAGAGGTGAAGGGGTGGAGACAGAGGTGGGGGGGTGGAGACAGAGGTGGGGGGGTGGAGACAGAGGTGGGGGGGTGGAGACAGAGGTGGGGGGGTGGAGACAGAGGTGGGGGGTGGAGACAGAGGTGGGGGGGTGGAGACAGAGGTGGGGGGGTGGAGACAGAGGTGGGGGGGTGGAGACAGAGGTGGGGGGTGGAGACAGAGGTGGGGGGTGGAGACAGAGGTGGGGGGGTGGTGAGAGGTGGGGGGGTGGAGACAGAGGTGGGGGGGTGGAGACAGAGGTGGGGGGGTGGAGACAGAGGTGGGGGGGTGGAGACAGAGGTGGGGGGCGTGGAGACAGAGGTGGGGGGCGTGGAGACAGAGGTGGGGGGCGTGGAGACAGAAGGGGGGGCGTGGAGACAGAAGGGGGGCGTGGAGACAGAAGGGGGGGGCGTGGAGACAGAAGGGGGGGCGTGGAGACAGAAGGAGGGGCGTGGAGACAGAAGGGGGGGCGTGGAGACAGAAGGGGGGGCGTGGAGACAGAAGGGGGGGCGTGGAGACAGAAGGGGGGCGTGGAGACAGAAGAGGGGGCGTGGAGACAGAAGGGGGGCGTGGAGACAGAAGGGGGGGCGTGAAGACAGAGGTGGGGGGCGGAGACAGAGGTGGGGGGGGTGGAGACAGAGGTGGGGGGGTGGAGACAGAAGGGGAGGCGTGGAGACAGAAGGGGGGGCGTGGAGACAGGAGGGGAGGAGTGGAGACAGAAGGGGGGCGTGGAGACAGAAGGGGGGGCGTGAAGACAGAGGTGGGGGGCGGAGACAGAGGTGGGGGGGCTGGAGGCAGAGGAGCGGGTGGAGACAGAGGAGGGTGGCGTGGAGACAGAAGGGGGGGCGTGGAGACAGAAGGAGGGCGTGGAGACAGAAGGGGGGCGTGGAGACAGAAGGGGGGGGCGTGGAGACAGAAGGGGGGGCGTGGAGACAGAAGGGGGGGCGTGGAGACAGAAGGGGGGGCGTGGAGACAGAAGGGGGGGCGTGGAGACAGAAGGGGGGGCGTGGAGACAGAAGGGGGGGCGTGGAGACAGAAGGGGGGGCGTGGAGACAGAAGGGGGGGGCGTGGAGACAGAAGGGGGGGCGTGGAGACAGAAGGGGGGGCGTGGAGACAGAAGGGGGGGCGTGGAGACAGATGGGGGTGCGTGGAGACAGAAGGGGGGGCGTGGAGACAGAAGGGGGGGCGTGGAGACAGAAGGGGGGGCGTGGAGACAGAAGGGGGGGCGTGGAGACAGAAGGGGGGGCGTGGAGACAGAAGGGGGGGCGTGGAGACAGAAGGGGGGGCGTGGAGACAGAAGAGGGGGCGTGGAGACAGAAGGGGGGCGTGGAGACAGAAGGGGGGGCGTGAAGACAGAGGTGGGGGGCGGAGACAGAGGTGGGGGGTTGGAGTCAGAGGTGGGGGGGTGGAGACAGAAGGGGAGGCGTGGAGACAGAAGGGGGGGCGTGGAGACAGAAGGGGGGGCGTGGAGACAGAAGGGGGGGCGTGGAGACAGAAGGGGGGGCGTGGAGACAGAAGGGGGGGCGTGGAGAAAGAAGGGGGGGCGTGGAGACAGAAGGGGGGGCGTGGAGACAGAAGGGGGGGCGTGGAGACAGAAGGGGGGCGTGGAGACAGAAGGGGAGGAGTGGAGACAGAAGGGGGGGCGTGGAGACAGAAGGGGGGGCGTGGAGACAGAAGGGGGGGCGTGGAGACAGAAGGGGGGGCGTGGAGACAGAAGATGGGCGTGGAGACAGAAGCGGGGGCGTGGAGACAGAAGGGGGGGCGTGGAGACAGAAGGGGGGGCGTGGAGACAGAAGGGGGGGCGTGGAGACAGAAGGGGGGGCGTGGAGACAGAAGGGGGGGCGTGGAGACAGAGGTGGGGGGCGGAGACAGAGGTGGGGTGGTGGAGAAAGAGGTGGGGGGGTGGAGACAGAGGTGGGGGTGTGGAGACAGAGGTGGGGGGGTGGAGACAGAGGTGGGGGTGTGGAGACAGAGGTGGGGGGGTGGAGACAGAGGTGGGGGGGTGGAGACAGAGGTGGGGGGGTGGAGACAGAGGTGGGGGGGTGGAGACAGAGGTGGGGGGGTGGAGACAGAGGTGGGGGGGTGGAGACAGAGGTGGGGGGGTGGAGACAGAGGTGGGGGGGTGGAGACAGAGGTGGGGGGGTGGAGACAGAGGTGGGGGGGTGGAGACAGAGGTGGGGGGGTGGAGACAGAGGTGGGGGGTGGAGACAGAGGTGGGGGGGTGGAGACAGAGGTGGGGGGGTGGTGACAGGTGGGGGGGTGGAGACAGAGGTGGGGGGGTGGAGACAGAGGTGGGGGGGTGGAGACAGAGGTGGGGGGGTGGAGACAGAGGTGGGGGGGTGGAGACAGAGGTGGGGGGGTGGAGACAGAGGTGGGGGGGGTGGAGACAGAGGTGGGGGGGGGTGGAGACAGAGGTGGGGGGTGTGGAGACAGAGGTGGGGCGGGTGGAGACAGAGGTGGGGCGGGTGGAGACAGAGGTCGGGGGGTGGAGACAGAGGTGGGACGGGTGGAGACAGAGGTGGGGGGGTGGAGACAGGAGGGGGGGTGGAGACAGAGGTGGGGGGTGGAGACAGTGGAGGCGGGGTGGAGACAGTGGAGGCGGGGTGGGGACAGAGGAGGCGGGGTGGAGACAGAGGAGGCAGGGTGGAGACAGAGGGGGCGGGGTGGAGACAGAGGAGGCGGGGTGGAGACAGAGGAGGCGGGGTGGAGACAGAGGAGGCGGGTTGGAGACAGAGGAGGCGGGGTGGAGACAGAGGAGGCGGGGTGGAGACAGAGGAGGCGGGGTGGAGACAGAGGAGGCGGGGTGGAGACAGAGGAGGCGGGGTGGAGACAGAGGAGGCGGGTGGAGACAGAGGAGGGGAGGTGGAGTGGAGACAGAGGAGGGGAGGTGGAGACAGGGGAGGGGGAGTGGAGACAGGGGAGGGGGAGTGGAGACAGGGGAGGGGGGGATGGAGACAGGTTAGGGTGGGATGGAGACAGGGGAGGGGGGGATGGAGAAAGGGGAGGGGAGGATGGAGACAGAGGGGAGGGGGAGTGGAGACAGGGGAGGGGGAGTGGAGACAGGGGAGGCGGAGTGGGAGTGGAGACAGGGGAGGGGGAGTGGAGACAGGGGAGGGGGAGTAGAGACAGGGGAGGGGGAGTGGAGACAGGGGAGGGGGAGTGGAGACAGGGGAGGGGGAGTGGAGACAGGAGGGGGGGAGTGGAGACAGGAGGGGGGGAGTGGAGACAGGAGGGGGGGAGTGGAGACAGGAGGGGGGGAGTGGAGACAGGAGGGGGGGAGTGGAGACAGGAGGGGGGGAGTGGAGACAGGAGGGGGGGAGTGGAGACAGGAGGGGGGGAGTGGAGACAGGAGGGGGGGAGTGGAGACAGGAGGGGGGGAGTGGAGACAGGAGGGGGGGAGTGGAGACAGGAGGGGGGGAGTGGAGACAGGAGGGGGGGGAGTGGAGACAGGAGGGGGAGTGGGGACAGGAGGGGGGGAGTGGAGACAGGAGGGGGGAGTGGAGACAGGAGTGGGGGAGTGGAGACAGGAGGGGGGGAGTGGAGACAGGAGGGGGGGAGTGGAGACAGGAGGGGGGCGTGGAGACAGAGGTGGGGTGTTGGAGACAGAGGTGGGGGGTGGAGACAGAGGTGGGGGTGTGGTGACAGAGGTGGGGGTGTGGAGACAGAGGTGGGGGTGTGGAGACAGAGGTGGGCGGGTGGAGACAGAGGTGGGGGGGTGGAGACAGAGTTGGGGGGGTGGAGACAGAGGTGGGGGGGTGGAGACAGAGGTGGGGAGGTGGAGACAGACGTGGGGGGGTGGAGACAGAGGTGGGGGGGTGGAGACAGAGGTGGGGGGGTGGAGACAGAGGAGGCGGGGTGGAGACAGAGGAGGCGGGGTGGAGACAGAGGAGGCGGGGTGGAGACAGAGGAGGCGGGGTGGAGACAGAGGAGGCGGGATGGAGACAGAGGAGGCGGGGTGGAGACAGAGGAGACAGGGTGGAGACAGAGGAGGCTGGGTGGAGACAGAGGAGGCGGGGTGGAGACAGAGGAGGGGAGGTGGAGTGGAGACAGAGGAGGCGGGGTGGAGACAGAGGAGGGGAGGTGGAGACAGAGGAGGGGAGGTGGAGACAGAGGAGGGGAGGTGGAGACAGAGCAGTTGGGGGAGACAGAGAGTAGGGGAGACAGAGGAGTGAGGGGAGACAGAGGAGGGAAGTGGAGGAGGGGAGTGGAGTCAGAGGAGGGGAGTGGAGGCAGAGGAGGGGAGTGGAGGCAGAGAAGGGGAGTGGAGACAGAGGAGGGGGTAGAGGGGGGTGGATGGAGAGGAGGGGTGGTTACAGAGGAGTGGGAGGCTGAGGGGTGGTGATGGAGACAGGGGAGGGGGGATGGAGACAGGTTAGGGGGGATGGAGACAGGAGAGGGGGGGATGGAGAAAGGGGAGGGGAGGATGGAGACAGGGGAGGGGGAGTGGAGACAGGGGAGGGGGAGTGGAGACAGGGGAGGGGGAGTGGAGACAGGAGGGGAGGAGTGGAGACAGCGGTGGGGGCTGGAGGCAGAGGAGCGGGTGGAGACAGAGGAGGGTGGCGTGGAGACAGAAGGGGGGGCGTGGAGACAGAAGGGGGGCCTGGAGACAGAATGGGGGGCGTGGAGACAGAAGGGGGGGCGTGGAGACAGAAGGGGGGGTGGAGACAGAGGTGGGGGGGTGGAGACAGAGGTGGGGGGGTGGAGACAGAGGTGGGGGGTGTGGAGACAGAGGTGGGGGGTGTGGAGACAGAGGTGGGGCGGGTGGAGACAGAGGTGGGGCGGGTGGAGACAGAGGTCGGGGGGTGGAGACAGAGGTCGGGGGGGTGGAGACAGAGGTCGGGGGGGTGGAGACAGAGGTGGGACGGGTGGAGACAGAGGTGGGGGGGTGGAGACAGGAGGGGGGGTGGAGACAGAGGTGGGGGGTGGAGACAGAGGAGACGGTGTGGAGACAGAGGAGGCGGGGTGGAGACAGTGGAGGCGGGGTGGGGACAGAGGAGGCGGGGTGGAGACAGAGGGGGCGGGGTGGAGACTGAGGAGGCGGGGTGGAGACAGAGGAGGCGGGGTGGAGACAGAGGAGGCGGGGTGGAGACAGAGGAGGCGGGGTGGAGACAGAGGAGGCGGGGTGGAGACAGAGGAGGCGGGGTGGAGACAGGGGAGGGGGGGATGGAGACAGAGGTGGGGGGGGTGGAGACAGAGTTGGGGGGGTGGAGACAGAGGTGGGGGGGTGGAGACAGAGGTGGGGCGGTGGAGACAGAGGTGGGGGGGTGGAGACAGAGGTGGGGGGGTGGAGACAGAGGTGGGGGCGTGGAGACAGAGGTGGGGGGTTGGAGACAGAGGTGGGGGGGTGGAGACAGAGGTGGGGGGCTGGAGACAGAGGTGGGGGGTTGGAGACAGAGGTGGGGGGTTGGAGACAGAGGTGGGGGGTTGGAGACAGAGGTGGGGGGTTGGAGACAGAGGTGGGGAGTTGGAGACAGAGCTGGGGGTTGGAGACAGAGGTGGGGGGTTGGAGACAGAGGTGGGGGTTGGAGACAGAGGTGGGGGTTGGAGACAGAGGTGGGGGGTTGGAGACAGAGGTGGGGGGTTGGAGACAGAGGTGGGGGGTTGGAGACAGAGGTGGGGGGTTGGAGACAGAGGTGGGGGGTTGGAGACAGAGGTGGGGGGTTGGAGACAGAGGTGGGGGGGTGGAGACAGAGGTGGGGGGGGGTGGAGACAGAGGTGGGGGGTGGAGACAGAGGTGGGGGGGTGGAGACAGAGGTGGGGGGTGGAGACAGAGGTGGGGGGTGGAGACAGTGATGGGGGGGTGGAGACAGAGGAGGCGGTGTGGAGACAGAGGAGGCGGGGTGGAGACAGAGGAGGCGGTGTGGAGACAGAGGAGGCGGTGTGGAGACAGTGGAGGCGGGGTGGAGACAGAGGAGGCGGGGTGGAGACAGAGGAGGCGGTGTGGAGACAGAGGAGGCGGGGTGGAGACAGAGGAGGCGGGGTGGAGACAGAGGAGGCGGGGTGGAGACAGAGGAGGCGGGGTGGAGACAGAGGAGGCGGGGTGGAGACAGAGGAGGCAGGGTGGAGACAGAGGAGGCTGGGTGGAGACAGAGGAGGCGGGGTGGAGACAGAGGAGGCGGGGTGGAGACAGAGGAGGGGAGGTGGAGTGGAGACAGAGGAGGCGGGGTGGAGACAGAGGAGGGGAGGTGGAG
>NW_027253142.1:0-15000 GCF_044704955.1 Pristiophorus japonicus | reverse complement strand
GTGTGAGTGTGAGTGTGTGTGAGTGTGAATGTGTGAGTGTGAGTGTGTGTGAGTGTGAATGTGTGTGAGTGTGAATGTGTGAGTGTGAGTGTGAGTGTGAGTGTGTGTGAGTGTGAATGTGTGAGTGTGAGTGTGCGTGAGTGTGAATGTGTGAGTGTGAATGTGTGAGTGTGAGTGTGAGTGTGAGTGTGAGTGTGAGTGTGAGTGTGAGTGAGTCTGAATGTGTGAGTGTGAGTGTGTGAGTGTGAGTGTGAATGTGTGAGTGTGAATGTGTGAGTGTGAGTGTGAGTGTGTGTGAGTGTGAATGTGTGAGTGTGAGTGTGTGTGAGTGTGAATGTGTGAGTGTGAGTGTGTGTGAGTGTGAATGTGTGAGTGTGAATGTGTGAGTGTGAATGTGTGAGTGTGTGTGAGTGTGAGTGTGCGTGAGTGTGAGTGTGTGTGAGTGTGAGTGTGTGTGTGTGTGTGAGTGTGCGTGAGTGTGAATGTGTGAGTGTGAATGTGTGAGCGTGAATGTGTGAGTGTGAGTGTGAGTGTGTGTGAGTGTGAATGTGTGAGTGTGAGTGTGAGTGGGTGTGAGTGTGTGTGAGTGTGAGTGTGTGTGAGTGTGAATGTGTGAGTGTGAATGTGTGAGTGTGAGTGTGAGTGTGAGTGTGAGTGAGTGTGAATGTGTGAGTGTGAATGTGTGAGTGTGAGTGTGAGTGTGTGTGAGTGTGAATGTGTGAGTGTGAGTGTGTGAGTGTGTGTGAGTGTGAGTGAGTGTGAGTGTGAGTGTGTGTGAGTGTGAGTGTGTGTGAGTGTGCGTGGGTGTGAATGTGTGAGTGTGAATGTGTGAACGTGAATGTGTGAGTGTGAGTGTGAGTGTGTGTGAGTGTGGATGTGTGAGTGTGAGTGTGTGTGAGTGTGAATGTGTGAGTGTGAATGTGTGAGTGTGAGTGTGAGTGTGAGTGTGAGTGTGAGTGTGAGTGAGTGTGAATGTGTGAGTGTGAATGTGTGAGTGTGAATGTGTGAGTGTGAGTGTGAGTGTGAGTGTGTGTGAGTGTAAGTGTGTGTGAGTGTGAATGTGTGAGTGTGAGTGTGTGTGAGTGTGAATGTCTGAGTGTGAGTGTGTGTGTGAGTGTGAAGGTGTGTGAGTGTGAATGTGTGAGTGCGAGTGTGAGTGGGTGTGAGTGTGTGTGAGTGTGAATGTTTGAGTGTGAGTGTGTGTGAGTGTGAATGTGCGAGTGTGAATGTGTGAGTGTGAGTGTGAGTGTGAGTGTGAGTGTGAGTGTGAGTGAGTGTGAATGTGTGAGTGTGAATGTGTGAGTGTGAGTGTGAGTGTGTGTGAGTGTGAATGTGTGAGTGTGAGTGTGTGAGTGTGAATGTGTGAGTGTGAATGTGTGAGTGTTTGTGAGTGTGAGTGTGTGTGAGTGTGAGTGTGTGTGAGTGTGAGTGTGTGTGAGTGTGAGTGTGCGTGAGTGTGAATGTGTGAGTGTGAATGTGTGAGCGTGAATGTGTGAGTGTGAATGTGAATGTGTGAGTGTGAGTGTGAGTGGGTGTGAGTGTGAATGTTTGAGTGTGAGTGTGTGTGAGTGTGAATGTGTGAGTGTGAATGTGTGAGTGTGAGTGTGAGTGTGATTGTGAGTGAGTGTGAATGTGTGAGTGTGAATGTGTGAGTGTGAGTGTGAGTGTGTGTGAGTGTGAATGTGTGAGTGTGAGTGTGTGTGAATGTGAATGTGTGAGTGTGAGTGTGTGTGAGTGTGAATGTGTGAGTGTGAATGTGTGAGTGTGAATATGTGAGTGTGAATGTGTGAGTGTGTGTGAGTGTGAGTGTGTGTGAGTGTGAGTGTGTGTGAGTGTGAGTGTGTGTGAGTGTGAGTGTGCGTGAGTGTGAATGTGTGAGTGTGAATGTGTGAGCGTGAATGTGTGAGTGTGAGTGTGAGTGTGTGTGAGTGTGAATGTGTGAGTGTGAGTGTGTGTGAGTGTGAATGTGTGAGTGTGAATGTGTGAGTGTGAGTGTGAGTGTGAGTGTGAGTGTGAATGTGTGAGTGTGAGTGTGAGTGTGTGTGAATGTGAGAGTGTGAATGTGTGAGTGTGAATGTGTGAGTGTGAGTGTGAGTGTGTGTGAGTGTGAGTGTCTGTGTGTGTGAATGTGTGAGTGTGAGTGTGAGTGTGAGTGTGAGTGTGAGTGTGAGTGTGAGTGAGTGTGATTATGTGAGTGTGAATGTGTGAGTGTGAATGTGTGAGTGTGAGTGTGAGTGTGAGTGTGTGTGAGTGTGAGTGTGTGTGAGTGTGAATGTGTGAGTGTGTGTGAGTGTGAATGTGTGAGTGTGAGTGTGTGTGAGTGTGAATGTGTGAGTGTGAGTGTGTGTGAGTGTGAATGTGTGAGTGTGAATGTGTGAGTGTGAATGTGTGAGTGTGAGTGTGAGTGTGTGTGAATGTGAGAGTGTGAATGTGTGAGTGTGAATGTGTGAGTGTGAGTGTGTGTGAGTGTGAGTGTGTGTGAGTGTGAATGTGTGAGTGTGAATGTGTGAGTGTGTGTGAGTGTGAGTGTGTGTGAGTGTGAGTGTGTGTGATTGTGAATGTGTGAGTGTGAGTGTGAATGTGTGAGTGTGAATGTGTGAGTGTGAATGTGTGAGTGTGCGTGAGTGTGAATGTGTGAGTGTGAGTGTGTGTGAGTGTGAGTGTGTGTGAGTGTGAATGTGTGAGTGTGAGTGTGAATGTGTGAGTGTGAATGTGTGAGTGTGAATGTGTGAGTGTGAGTGTGAGTGTGTGTGAGTGTGAGTGTGTGTGAGTGTGAATGTGTGAGTGTGAGTGTGCGTGAGTGTGAATGTGTGAGTGTGAGTGTGAATGTGTGAGTGTGAATGTGTGAGTGTGAGTGTGAGTGTGTGTGAGTGTGAATGTGTGTGAGTGTGAATGTGTGAGTGTGAGTGTGAGTGTGAGTGTGTGTGAGTGTGAATGTGTGAGTGTGAGTGTGCGTGAGTGTGAATGTGTGAGTGTGAATGTGTGAGTGTGAGTGTGAGTGTGAGTGAGTGTGAATGTGTGAGTGTGAATGTGTGAGTGTGAGTGTGAATGTGTGAGTGTGAATGTGTGAGTGTGTGTGAGTGTGAATGTGTGAGTGTGAGTGTGTGTGAGTGTGAATGTGTGAGTGTGTGTGAGTGTGAGTGTGTGTGAATGTGAGTGTGAGTGTGCGTGAGCGTGAATGTGTGAGTGTGAGTGTGAGTGTGAGTGTGAGTGTGAGTGTGAGTGAGTCTGAATGTGTGAGTGTGAGTGTGTGAGTGTGAGTGTGAATGTGTGAGTGTGAATGTGTGAGTGTGAGTGTGAGTGTGTGTGAGTGTGAATGTGTGAGTGTGAGTGTGTGTGAGTGTGAATGTGTGAGTGTGAGTGTGTGTGAGTGTGAAAGTGTGAATGTGTGAGTGTGAATGTGTGAGTGTGAATGTGTGAGTGTGTGTGAGTGTGAGTGTGCGTGAGTGTGAGTGTGTGTGAGTGTGAGTGTTTGTGAGTGTGAGTGTGTGTGTGTGAGTGTGCGTGAGTGTGAATGTGTGAGTGTCAATGTGTGAGCGTGAATGTGTGAGTGTGAGTGTGAGTGTGTGTGAGTGTGAATGTGTGAGTGTGAGTGTGAGTGGGTGTGAGTGTGTGTGAGTGTGAATGTTTGAGTGTGAGTGTGTGTGAGTGTGAATGTGTGAGTGTGAATGTGTGAGTGTGAGTGTGAGTGTGAGTGTGAGTGAGTGTGAATGTGTGAGTGTGAATGTGTGAGTGTGAGTGTGAGTGTGTGTGAGTGTGAATGTGTGAGTGTGAGTGTGTGTGAGTGTGAATGTGTGAGTGTGAGTGTGTGTGAGTGTGAATGTGTGAGTGTGAATGTGTGAGTGTGAATGTGTGAGTGTGAATGTGTGAGTGTGTGTGAGTGTGAGTGAGTGTGAGTGTGAGTGTGTGTGAGTGTGAGTGTGTGTGAGTGTGCGTGGGTGTGAATGTGTGAGTGTGAATGTGTGAACGTGAATGTGTGAGTGTGAGTGTGAGTGTGTGTGAGTGTGGATGTGTGAGTGTGAGTGTGTGTGAGTGTGAATGTGTGAGTGTGAATGTGTGAGTGTGAGTGTGAGTGTGAGTGTGAGTGTGAGTGTGAGTGAGTGTGAATGTGTGAGTGTGAATGTGTGAGTGTGAATGTGTGAGTGTGAGTGTGAGTGTGAGTGTGTGTGAGTGTAAGTGTGTGTGAGTGTGAATGTGTGAGTGTGAGTGTGTGTGAGTGTGAATGTCTGAGTGTGAGTGTGTGTGTGAGTGTGAAGGTGTGTGAGTGTGAATGTGTGAGTGCGAGTGTGAGTGGGTGTGAGTGTGTGTGAGTGTGAATGTTTGAGTGTGAGTGTGTGTGAGTGTGAATGTGCGAGTGTGAATGTGTGAGTGTGAGTGTGAGTGTGAGTGTGAGTGTGAGTGTGAGTGAGTGTGAATGTGTGAGTGTGAATGTGTGAGTGTGAGTGTGAGTGTGTGTGAGTGTGAATGTGTGAGTGTGAGTGTGTGAGTGTGAATGTGTGAGTGTGAATGTGTGAGTGTGTGTGAGTGTGAGTGTGTGTGAGTGTGAGTGTGTGTGAGTGTGAGTGTGTGTGAGTGTGAGTGTGCGTGAGTGTGAATGTGTGAGTGTGAATGTGTGAGCGTGAATGTGTGAGTGTGAATGTGAATGTGTGAGTGTGAGTGTGAGTGTGTGTGTGTGTGAATGTTTGAGTGTGAGTGTGTGTGAGTGTGAATGTGTGAGTGTGAATGTGTGAGTGTGAGTGTGAGTGTGAGTGTGAGTGAGTGTGAATGTGTGAGTGTGAATGTGTGAGTGTGAGTGTGAGTGTGTGTGAGTGTGAATGTGTGAGTGTGAGTGTGTGTGAGTGTGTGAGTGTGAGTGTGTGTGAGTGTGAATGTGTGAGTGTGAATGTGTGAGTGTGAATGTGTGAGAGTGAATGTGTGAGTGTGTGTGAGTGTGAGTGAGTGTGAGTGTGAGTGTGTGTGAGTGTGAGTGTGTGTGAGTGTGCGTGGGTGTGAATGTGTGAGTGTGAATGTGTGAACGTGAATGTGTGAGTGTGAGTGTGAGTGTGTGTGAGTGTGGATGTGTGAGTGTGAGTGTGTGTGAGTGTGAATGTGTGAGTGTGAATGTGTGAGTGTGAGTGTGAGTGTGAGTGTGAGTGTGAGTGTGAGTGAGTGTGAAGTGTGTGAGTGTGAATGTGTGAGTGTGAATGTGTGAGTGTGAGTGTGAGTGTGAGTGTGTGTGAGTGTAAGTGTGTGTGAGTGTGAATGTGTGAGTGTGAGTGTGTGTGAGTGTGAATGTCTGAGTGTGAGTGTGTGTGTGAGTGTGAAGGTGTGTGAGTGTGAATGTGTGAGTGCGAGTGTGAGTGGGTGTGAGTGTGTGTGAGTGTGAATGTTTGAGTGTGAGTGTGTGTGAGTGTGAATGTGCGAGTGTGAATGTGTGAGTGTGAGTGTGAGTGTGAGTGTGAGTGTGAGTGTGAGTGAGTGTGAATGTGTGAGTGTGAATGTGTGAGTGTGAGTGTGAGTGTGTGTGAGTGTGAATGTGTGAGTGTGAGTGTGTGAGTGTGAATGTGTGAGTGTGAATGTGTGAGTGTGTGTGAGTGTGAGTGTGTGTGAGTGTGAGTGTGTGTGAGTGTGAGTGTGTGTGAGTGTGAGTGTGCGTGAGTGTGAATGTGTGAGTGTGAATGTGTGAGCGTGAATGTGTGAGTGTGAATGTGAATGTGTGAGTGTGAGTGTGAGTGGGTGTGAGTGTGAATGTTTGAGTGTGAGTGTGTGTGAGTGTGAATGTGTGAGTGTGAATGTGTGAGTGTGAGTGTGAGTGTGATTGTGAGTGAGTGTGAATGTGTGAGTGTGAATGTGTGAGTGTGAGTGTGAGTGTGTGTGAGTGTGAATGTGTGAGTGTGAGTGTGTGTGAATGTGAATGTGTGAGTGTGAGTGTGTGTGAGTGTGAATGTGTGAGTGTGAATGTGTGAGTGTGAATATGTGAGTGTGAATGTGTGAGTGTGTGTGAGTGTGAGTGTGTGTGAGTGTGAGTGTGTGTGAGTGTGAGTGTGTGTGAGTGTGAGTGTGCGTGAGTGTGAATGTGTGAGTGTGAATGTGTGAGCGTGAATGTGTGAGTGTGAGTGTGAGTGTGTGTGAGTGTGAATGTGTGAGTGTGAGTGTGTGTGAGTGTGAATGTGTGAGTGTGAATGTGTGAGTGTGAGTGTGAGTGTGAGTGTGAGTGTGAATGTGTGAGTGTGAGTGTGAGTGTGTGTGAATGTGAGAGTGTGAATGTGTGAGTGTGAATGTGTGAGTGTGAGTGTGAGTGTGTGTGAGTGTGAGTGTCTGTGTGTGTGAATGTGTGAGTGTGAGTGTGAGTGTGAGTGTGAGTGTGAGTGTGAGTGTGAGTGAGTGTGATTGTGTGAGTGTGAATGTGTGAGTGTGAATGTGTGAGTGTGAGTGTGAGTGTGAGTGTGTGTGAGTGTGAGTGTGTGTGAGTGTGAATGTGTGAGTGTGTGTGAGTGTGAATGTGTGAGTGTGAGTGTGTGTGAGTGTGAATGTGTGAGTGTGAGTGTGTGTGAGTGTGAATGTGTGAGTGTGAATGTGTGAGTGTGAATGTGTGAGTGTGAGTGTGAGTGTGTGTGAATGTGAGAGTGTGAATGTGTGAGTGTGAATGTGTGAGTGTGAGTGTGAGTGTGTGTGAGTGTGAGTGTGTGTGAGTGTGAATGTGTGAGTGTGAATGTGTGAGTGTGAGTGTGTGTGAGTGTGAGTGTGTGTGATTGTGAATGTGTGAGTGTGAGTGTGAATGTGTGAGTGTGAATGTGTGAGTGTGAATGTGTGAGTGTGCGTGAGTGTGAATGTGTGAGTGTGAGTGTGTGTGAGTGTGAGTGTGTGTGAGTGTGAATGTGTGAGTGTGAGTGTGAATGTGTGAGTGTGAATGTGTGAGTGTGAATGTGTGAGTGTGAGTGTGAGTGTGTGTGAGTGTGTGTGAGTGTGAATGTGTGAGTGTGAGTGTGCGTGAGTGTGAATGTGTGAGTGTGAGTGTGAATGTGTGAGTGTGAATGTGTGAGTGTGAGTGTGAGTGTGTGTGAGTGTGAATGTGTGTGAGTGTGAATGTGTGAGTGTGAGTGTGAGTGTGAGTGTGTGTGAGTGTGAATGTGTGAGTGTGAGTGTGCGTGAGTGTGAATGTGTGAGTGTGAATGTGTGAGTGTGAGTGTGAGTGTGAGTGAGTGTGAATGTGTGAGTGTGAATGTGTGAGTGTGAGTGTGAATGTGTGAGTGTGAATGTGTGAGTGTGTGTGAGTGTGAATGTGTGAGTGTGAGTGTGTGTGAGTGTGAATGTGTGAGTGTGTGTGAGTGTGAGTGTGTGTGAGTGTGAGTGTGTGTGAATGTGAGTGTGAGTGTGCGTGAGCGTGAATGTGTGAGTGTGAATGTGTGAGCGTGAATGTGTGAGTGTGAGTGTGAGTGTGTGTGAGTGTGAATGTGTGAGTGTGAGTGTGAGTGGGTGTGAGTGTGTGTGAGTGTGAATGTTTGAGTGTGTGTGAGTGTGAATGTGTGAGTGTGAATGTGTGAGTGTGAGTGTGAGTGTGAGTGTGAGTGAGTGTGAATGTGTGAGTGTGAATGTGTGAGTGTGAATGTGTGAGTGTGAATGTGTGAGTGTGAGTGTGAGTGTGAGTGTGTGTGAGTGTCAGTGTGTGTGAGTGTGAATGTGTGAGTGTGAGTGTGTGTGAGTGTGAATGTGTGAGTGTGAGTGTGTGTGAGTGTGAATGTGTGTGAGTGTGAATGTGTGAGTGTGAGTGTGAGTGTGAGTGTGTGTGAGTGTGAATGTGTGAGTGTGAGTGTGCGTGAGTGTGAATGTGTGAGTGTGAATGTGTGAGTGTGAGTGTGAGTGTGAGTGTGAGTGTGAGTGTGAGTGTGAGTGTGAGTGAGTCTGAATGTGTGAGTGTGAGTGTGTGAGTGTGAGTGTGAATGTGTGAGTGTGAATGTGTGAGTGTGAGTGTGAGTGTGTGTGAGTGTGAATGTGTGAGTGTGAGTGTGTGTGAGTGTGAATGTGTGAGTGTGAGTGTGTGTGAGTGTGAATGTGTGAGTGTGAATGTGTGAGTGTGAATGTGTGAGTGTGTGTGAGTGTGAGTGTGCGTGAGTGTGAGTGTGTGTGAGTGTGAGTGTTTGTGAGTGTGAGTGTGTGTGTGTGTGAGTGTGCGTGAGTGTGAATGTGTGAGTGTGAATGTGTGAGCGTGAATGTGTGAGTGTGAGTGTGAGTGTGTGTGAGTGTGAATGTGTGAGTGTGAGTGTGAGTGTGTGTGAGTGTGTGTGAGTGTGAATGTTTGAGTGTGAGTGTGTGTGAGTGTGAATGTGTGAGTGTGAATGTGTGAGTGTGAGTGTGAGTGTGAGTGTGAGTGAGTGTGAATGTGTGAGTGTGAATGTGTGAGTGTGAGTGTGAGTGTGTGTGAGTGTGAATGTGTGAGTGTGAGTGTGTGTGAGTGTGAATGTGTGAGTGTGAATGTGTGAGTGTGAATGTGTGAGTGTGTGTGAGTGTGAATGTGTGAGTGTGAGTGTGTGTGAGTGTGAATGTGTGAGTGTGAATGTGTGAGTGTGAATGTGTGAGTGTGTGTGAGTGTGAGTGTGTGTGAGTGTGAGTGTGTGTGAGTGTGAGTGTGTGTGAGTGTGAATGTGTGAGTGTGAGTGTGTGTGAGTGTGAATGTGTGAGTGTGAGTGTGTGTGAGTGTGAATGTGTGAGTGTGAATGTGTGAGTGTGAATGTGTGAGTGTGTGTGAGTGTGAGTGTGCGTGAGTGTGAGTGTGTGTGAGTGTGAGTGTTTTTGAGTGTGAGTGTGTGTGTGTGTGAGTGTGCGTGAGTGTGAATGTGTGAGTGTGAATGTGTGAGCGTGAATGTGTGAGTGTGAGTGTGAGTGTGTGTGATTGTGAATGTGTGAGTGTGAGTGTGAGTGGGTGTGAGTGTGTGTGAGTGTGAATGTTTGAGTGTGAGTGTGTGTGAGTGTGAATGTGTGAGTGTGAATGTGTGAGTGTGAGTGTGAGTGTGAGTGTGAGTGAGTGTGAATGTGTGAGTGTGAATGTGTGAGTGTGAGTGTGTGTGAGTGTGAATGTGTGAGTGTGAGTGTGTGTGAGTGTGAATGTGTGAGTGTGAGTGTGTGTGAGTGTGAATGTGTGAGTGTGAATGTGTGAGTGTGAATGTGTGAGTGTGAATGTGTGAGTGTGTGTGAGTGTGAGTGAGTGTGAGTGTGAGTGTGTGTGAGTGTGAGTGTGTGTGAGTGTGCGTGGGTGTGAATGTGTGAGTGTGAATGTGTGAACGTGAATGTGTGAGTGTGAGTGTGAGTGTGTGTGAGTGTGGATGTGTGAGTGTGAGTGTGTGTGAGTGTGAATGTGTGAGTGTGAATGTGTGAGTGTGAGTGTGAGTGTGAGTGTGAGTGTGAGTGTGAGTGTGAGTGAGTGTGAATGTGTGAGTGTGAATGTGTGAGTGTGAATGTGTGAGTGTGAGTGTGAGTGTGAGTGTGTGTGAGTGTAAGTGTGTGTGAGTGTGAATGTGTGAGTGTGAGTGTGTGTGAGTGTGAATGTCTGAGTGTGAGTGTGTGTGTGAGTGTGAAGGTGTGTGAGTGTGAATGTGTGAGTGCGAGTGTGAGTGGGTGTGAGTGTGTGTGAGTGTGAATGTTTGAGTGTGAGTGTGTGTGAGTGTGAATGTGCGAGTGTGAATGTGTGAGTGTGAGTGTGAGTGTGAGTGTGAGTGTGTGAGTGTGTGTGAGTGTGAGTGTGTGTGAGTGTGAGTGTGTGTGAATGTGAGTGTGAGTGTGCGTGAGCGTGAATGTGTGAGTGTGAATGTGTGAGTGTGAATGTGTGAGTGTGAGTGTGAATGTGTGAGTGTGAATGTGTGAGTGTGTGTGAGTGTGAATGTGTGAGTGTGAGTGTGTGTGAGTGTGAATGTGTGAGTGTGTGTGAGTGTGAGTGTGTGTGAGTGTGAGTGTGTGTGAATGTGAGTGTGAGTGTGCGTGAGCGTGAATGTGTGAGTGTGAATGTGTGAGCGTGAATGTGTGAGTGTGAGTGTGAGTGTGTGTGAGTGTGAATGTGTGAGTGTGAGTGTGAGTGGGTGTGAGTGTGTGTGAGTGTGAATGTTTGAGTGTGTGTGAGTGTGAATGTGTGAGTGTGAATGTGTGAGTGTGAGTGTGAGTGTGAGTGTGAGTGAGTGTGAATGTGTGAGTGTGAATGTGTGAGTGTGAATGTGTGAGTGTGAATGTGTGAGTGTGAGTGTGAGTGTGAGTGTGTGTGAGTGTCAGTGTGTGTGAGTGTGAATGTGTGAGTGTGAGTGTGTGTGAGTGTGAATGTGTGAGTGTGAGTGTGTGTGAGTGTGAATGTGTGTGAGTGTGAATGTGTGAGTGTGAGTGTGAGTGTGAGTGTGTGTGAGTGTGAATGTGTGAGTGTGAGTGTGCGTGAGTGTGAATGTGTGAGTGTGAATGTGTGAGTGTGAGTGTGAGTGTGAGTGTGAGTGTGAGTGTGAGTGTGAGTGAGTCTGAATGTGTGAGTGTGAGTGTGTGAGTGTGACTGTGAATGTGTGAGTGTGAATGTGTGAGTGTGAGTGTGAGTGTGTGTGAGTGTGAATGTGTGAGTGTGAGTGTGTGTGAGTGTGAATGTGTGAGTGTGAGTGTGTGTGAGTGTGAATGTGTGAGTGTGAATGTGTGAGTGTGAATGTGTGAGTGTGTGTGAGTGTGAGTGTGCGTGAGTGTGAGTGTGTGTGAGTGTGAGTGTTTGTGAGTGTGAGTGTGTGTGTGTGTGAGTGTGCGTGAGTGTGAATGTGTGAGTGTGAATGTGTGAGCGTGAATGTGTGAGTGTGAGTGTGAGTGTGTGTGAGTGTGAATGTGTGAGTGTGAGTGTGAGTGTGTGTGAGTGTGTGTGAGTGTGAATGTTTGAGTGTGAGTGTGTGTTAGTGTGAATGTGTGAGTGTGAATGTGTGAGTGTGAGTGTGAGTGTGAGTGTGAGTGAGTGTGAATGTGTGAGTGTGAATGTGTGAGTGTGAGTGTGAGTGTGTGTGAGTGTGAATGTGTGAGTGTGAGTGTGTGTGAGTGTGAATGTGTGAGTGTGAATGTGTGAGTGTGAATGTGTGAGTGTGTGTGAGTGTGAATGTGTGAGTGTGAGTGTGTGTGAGTGTGAATGTGTGAGTGTGAATGTGTGAGTGTGAATGTGTGAGTGTGTGTGAGTGTGAGTGTGTGTGAGTGTGAGTGTGTGTGAGTGTGAGTGTGTGTGAGTGTGAATGTGTGAGTGTGAGTGTGTGTGAGTGTGAATGTGTGAGTGTGAGTGTGTGTGAGTGTGAATGTGTGAGTGTGAATGTGTGAGTGTGAATGTGTGAGTGTGTGTGAGTGTGAGTGTGCGTGAGTGTGAGTGTGTGTGAGTGTGAGTGTTTTTGAGTGTGAGTGTGTGTGTGTGTGAGTGTGCGTGAGTGTGAATGTGTGAGTGTGAATGTGTGAGCGTGAATGTGTGAGTGTGAGTGTGAGTGTGTGTGAGTGTGAATGTGTGAGTGTGAGTGTGAGTGGGTGTGAGTGTGTGTGAGTGTGAATGTTTGAGTGCGAGTGTGTGTGAGTGTGAATGTGTGAGTGTGAATGTGTGAGTGTGAGTGTGAGTGTGAGTGTGAGTGAGTGTGAATGTGTGAGTGTGAATGTGTGAGTGTGAGTGTGTGTGAGTGTGAATGTGTGAGTGTGAGTGTGTGTGAGTGTGAATGTGTGAGTGTGAGTGTGTGTGAGTGTGAATGTGTGAGTGTGAATGTGTGAGTGTGAATGTGTGAGTGTGAATGTGTGAGTGTGTGTGAGTGTGAGTGAGTGTGAGTGTGAGTGTGTGTGAGTGTGAGTGTGCGTGAGTGTGCGTGGGTGTGAATGTGTGAGTGTGAATGTGTGAACGTGAATGTGTGAGTGTGAGTGTGAGTGTGTGTGAGTGTGGATGTGTGAGTGTGAGTGTGTGTGAGTGTGAATGTGTGAGTGTGAATGTGTGAGTGTGAGTGTGAGTGTGAGTGTGAGTGTGAGTGAGTGTGAATGTGTGAGTGTGTGAGTGTGAATGTGTGAGTGTGAATGTGTGAGTGTGAGTGTGAGTGTGAGTGTGTGTGAGTGTAAGTGTGTGTGAGTGTGAATGTGTGAGTGTGAGTGTGTGTGAGTGTGAATGTCTGAGTGTGAGTGTGTGTGTGAGTGTGAAGGTGTGTGAGTGTGAATGTGTGAGTGCGAGTGTGAGTGGGTGTGAGTGTGTGTGAGTGTGAATGTTTGAGTGTGAATGTGTGTGAGTGTGAATGTGCGAGTGTGAATGTGTGAGTGTGAGTGTGAGTGTGAGTGTGAGTGTGAGTGAGTGTGAATGTGTGAGTGTGAATGTGTGAGTGTGAGTGTGAGTGTGTGTGAGTGTGAATGTGTGAGTGTGAGTGTGTGAGTGTGAATGTGTGAGTGTGAATGTGTGAGTGTGTGTGAGTGTGAGTGTGTGTGAGTGTGAGTGTGTGTGAGTGTGAGTGTGTGTGAGTGTGAGTGTGCGTGAGTGTGAATGTGTGAGTGTGAATGTGTGAGCGTGAATGTGTGAGTGTGAATGTGAATGTGTGAGTGTGAGTGTGAGTGGGTGTGAGTGTGAATGTTTGAGTGTGAGTGTGTGTGAGTGTGAATGTGTGAGTGTGAATGTGTGAGTGTGAGTGTGAGTGTGATTGTGAGTGAGTGTGAATGTGTGAGTGTGAATGTGTGAGTGTGAGTGTGAGTGTGTGTGAGTGTGAATGTGTGAGTGTGAGTGTGTGTGAATGTGAATGTGTGAGTGTGAGTGTGTGTGAGTGTGAATGTGTGAGTGTGAATGTGTGAGTGTGAATATGTGAGTGTGAATGTGTGAGTGTGTGTGAGTGTGAGTGTGTGTGAGTGTGAGTGTGTGTGAGTGTGAGTGTGTGTGAGTGTGAGTGTGCGTGAGTGTGAATGTGTGAGTGTGAATGTGTGAGCGTGAATGTGTGAGTGTGAGTGTGAGTGTGTGTGAGTGTGAATGTGTGAGTGTGAGTGTGTGTGAGTGTGAATGTGTGAGTGTGAATGTGTGAGTGTGAGTGTGAGTGTGAGTGTGAGTGTGAATGTGTGAGTGTGAGTGTGAGTGTGTGTGAATGTGAGAGTGTGAATGTGTGAGTGTGAATGTGTGAGTGTGAGTGTGAGTGTGTGTGAGTGTGAGTGTCTGTGTGTGTGAATGTGTGAGTGTGAGTGTGAGTGTGAGTGTGAGTGTGAGTGTGAGTGTGAGTGTGAGTGAGTGTGATTGTGTGAGTGTGAATGTGTGAGTGTGAATGTGTGAGTGTGAGTGTGAGTGTGTGTGAGTGTGAATGTGTGAGTGTGTGTGAGTGTGAATGTGTGAGTGTGAGTGTGTGTGAGTGTGAATGTGTGAGTGTGAGTGTGTGTGAGTGTGAATGTGTGAGTGTGAATGTGTGAGTGTGAATGTGTGAGTGTGAGTGTGAGTGTGTGTGAATGTGAGAGTGTGAATGTGTGAGTGTGAATGTGTGAGTGTGAGTGTGAGTGTGTGTGAGTGTGAGTGTGTGTGAGTGTGAATGTGTGAGTGTGAATGTGTGAGTGTGTGTGAGTGTGAGTGTGTGTGAGTGTGAGTGTGTGTGAGTGTGAATGTGTGAGTGTGAGTGTGAATGTGTGAGTGTGAATGTGTGAGTGTGAATGTGTGAGTGTGCGTGAGTGTGAATGTGTGAGTGTGAGTGTGTGTGAGTGTGAGTGTGTGTGAGTGTGAATGTGTGAGTGTGAGTGTGAATGTGTGAGTGTGAATGTGTGAGTGTGAATGTGTGAGTGTGGAGTGTGAGTGTGGTGGGTGAGTGTGAGTGTGTGTGAGTGTGAATGTGTGAGTGTGAGTGTGCGTGAGTGTGAATGTGTGAGTGTGAGTGTGAATGTGTGAGTGTGAATGTGTGAGTGTGAGTGTGAGTGTGTGTGAGTGTGAATGTGTGTGAGTGTGAATGTGTGAGTGTGAGTGTGAGTGTGAGTGTGTGTGAGTGTGAATGTGTGAGTGTGAGTGTGGTGAGTGTGAATGTGTGAGTGTGAATGTGTGAGTGTGAGTGTGAGTGTGAGTGAGTGTGAATGTGTGAGTGTGAGGTGTGTGTGAGTGTGAATGTGTGAGTGTGAATGTGTGAGTGTGTGTGAGTGTGAATGTGTGAGTGTGAGTGTGTGTGAGTGTGAATGTGTGAGTGTGTGTGAGTGTGAGTGTGTGTGAGTGTGAGTGTGTGTGAGTGTGAGTGTGAGTGTGCGTGAGCGTGAATGTGTGAGTGTGAATGTGTGAGCGTGAATGTGTGAGTGTGAGTGTGAGTGTGTGTGAGTGTGAATGTGTGAGTGTGAGTGTGAGTGGGTGTGAGTGTGTGTGAGTGTGAATGTTTGAGTGTGTGTGAGTGTGAATGTGTGAGTGTGAATGTGTGAGTGTGAGTGTGAGTGTGAGTGTGAGTGAGTGTGAATGTGTGAGTGTGAATGTGTGAGTGTGAATGTGTGAGTGTGAATGTGTGAGTGTGAGTGTGAGTGTGAGTGTGTGTGAGTGTCAGTGTGTGTGAGTGTGAATGTGTGAGTGTGAGTGTGTGTGAGTGTGAATGTGTGAGTGTGAGTGTGTGTGAGTGTGAATGTGTGTGAGTGTGAATGTGTGAGTGTGAGTGTGAGTGTGTGTGAGTGTGAATGTGTGAGTGTGAGTGTGCGTGAGTGTGAATGTGTGAGTGTGAATGTGTGAGTGTGAGTGTGAGTGGTGAGTGTGAGTGTGAGTGTGAGTGTGAGTGAGTGTGAATGTGTGAGTGTGAGTGTGTGAGTGTGAGTGTGAATGTGTGAGTGTGAATGTGTGAGTGTGAGTGTGAGTGTGTGTGAGTGTGAATGTGTGAGTGTGAGTGTGTGTGAGTGTGAATGTGTGAGTGTGAGTGTGTGAGTGTGAATGTGTGAGTGTGATGTGTGAGTGTGAATGTGTGAGTGTGTGTGAGTGTGAGTGTGCGTGAGTGTGAGTGTGTGTGTGAGTGTGAGTGTGTGAGTGTGAGTGTGTGTGTGTGAGTGTGCAGTGAGTGTGAATGTGTGAGTGTGAATGTGTGACGCGTG
>NW_027253141.1:0-17591 GCF_044704955.1 Pristiophorus japonicus | reverse complement strand
CCACACACACACACTTTCTCCCCGCCCCACACACACACTTCCCCCCCTCCCCACACACACACTTCCCCCCCCCCACACACACACACTTCCCCCCCCCACACACTTCCCCCCCACACACACACACACTTTCCCCCCCACACGCTTCCCCCGCCCCACACACACACACTTCCCCCCCCCACACACACACACTCACGCACACTTCCCCCCCCCACACACACACACACACACACTTTCCCTCCCCACACACATACACTTTCCCCCCCACACACTTCCCCCGCCCCACACACACACTTCCCCCCCCACACACACACACTCACGCACACTCCCCCCCCCCCACACACACTCACACACACACTTCCCCCCCACACACACACACTTCCCCCCCCACACACACACACTTCCCTCCCCACACACACACACTTCCCCCCCCCACACACACACACTTCCCCCCCCCCACACACACACACTTCCCCCCCCACACACACACACACTTCCACCCCCACACCACCCCCCCACACACACACACACTCCTTCCCCCCCCCACACACACACACACATCCCCCCCCCCACACACACACACATCCCCTCCACACACTTCCCCCCCCCACACACACACACACTTTCCCCCCACACAACACACACTCACGCACACTTCCCTCCCCCCACACACACACTTCCCCCCCACACACTTCCCCCCCCCCACACACACACCACTTCCTCCCCCCCCACACACACACACACATCCCCCCCCCCCACACACACACACACATCCCCCCCACACACTTCCCCCCCCACACACACACACTTTCCCCCCCACACATACACACACTCACGCACACTTCCCTCCCCCCACACACACACATTCCCCCCCCCACACACACACTCCCCCCCCCCCCACACACACACACTTCCCCCCCCCACACACACACACTCACACACATCCCCCCACACCCACACACTCTTCCCCCCCACACACTCCTCCCCCCCACACACACTCCTCCCCCCCACACACACACACACACTTCCCCCACACACACACACTACCCCCCCCACACACACACTTCCCCCCCCCCCACACACACACTTTCCCCCACACACACTTTCCAGCCCCCCACACACACACACTACCCCCCCCACACACACACTTCCCCCCCCCCCACACACACACTTTCCCCCACACACACTTTCCAGCCCCCCACACACACACACTTTCCCCCCACACACGCACTTCCCCCCCCCACACACACACTTCCCCCCCCACACATACACACTTCCCCCCCCCACACACACACTTCCCCCCCCACACACACACACTTGCCCCCCCACACACACACACTTCCCCCCCCCACACACACACACTTCCCCCCCCCCACACACACACACACTTCCCCCCCCCCACACACACACACACTCACACTTCCCCACACACACACACACACTTCCCCCCCCCACACACAAACTTCCCCCCACACACACGCACACTTTCTCCCCCCCCCACACACAATTCCCCCCCCCACACACTCCCCCCGACACACACACACACTTCCACCCTACACACACACTTCCCCCACACACCACATACACTACCCCCCCACACACACTCTTCTCCCCCCCCACACACCCCCCCCACACACTCCCCCCCCCTCACACACACACTTCCCCCCTACACACACTACCCCCCCCACATACACACACTTCCCCCCCCCACATACACACACTTCCCCCCCCCACACACACACTTTCTCCCCCCCCACACACACACACTTCCCCCCCCCCCACACACACACACTTCCCCCCCCCCACACACACACACACACATCCCCCCCACACACACTCCCCCCCCCCACACACACACTTCCCCCCCCCCACACACACACACACTCCCCCCCCCCACACACACTCACACTTCCCCCCCCACACACACAAACTTCCCCCCCCACACACACTTTCCCCCCCACACCCTCACACACTTCCCCCCCCCACACACACACACTTTCTCCCCCCCCACACACACACACTTCCCCCCCCCACACACACACACATCCCCCCCACACACACAAACTTCCCCCCCCACACACACTTTCCCCCCCACCCACACACACTTCCCCCCCCCACACACACACACTTCCCACCCCCCCCACACACACACACTCACACACATCCCCCCACATGCACACACACATCCCCCCCACACACACTCCCCCCCCACACACACTACCCCCTCACACACACATACTTCCCCCCACACACACACACACACTTCCCCCCCCACACACACACTTCCCCCCACACACACACACTTCCCCCCCCACACACACACACACTTCCCCCCCCCACACACACACACTCACACACATCCCCCCACATCCACACACTCTTCCCCCCCCCACACACTCCTCCCCCACCCCCACACACACTCCTCCCCCCCCACACACACTCCTCCCCCCCCCACACACACACTTCCCCCCTACACACACACACTACCCCCCCCACACACACACACTTTCCCCCCCCCCCACACACACACACTTCCCCCCACCACACACACACTTTGCCCCCCCACACACACTTTCCCCCCCCCCACACACACACTTCCCCCCCCACAAACACTTCCCCCCTCCACCACACACACACACTTTCTCCCCCCCCACACACACTTCCCCCCCCACACACACACACACTTCCCCCCCACACACACACACTTCCCCCCCACACACACACACACACACACTTCCCCCCCCCACACACACACATTTCCCCCCCACACACTTCCCCCCCCACACACACACACTCACACTTCCCCCCCACACACACACATCCCCCCCCACACACACACACACACACATCCCCCCCCACACACACACACTCACACACTTTCCCACCCACACACGTCCCCCGCCCCACACACACACTTCCCCCCCCACACACACACACTCACGCACACTTCCTCCCCCCCCACACACACACACATTCCCCCCCCCCACACACACACACACATTTCCCCCCGCCACACACACACACTTCCCCCCCCACAGACACTCACACACATCCCCCCACATCCACACACTCTTCCCCCCCCCACACACTCCTCCCCACCCCCACACACTCCTCCCCCCCCCCACACACACACTTCCCCCCTACACACACACACTACCCCCCCCCACACACACACACTTCCCCCCCCACACACACATACTTCCCCCCCCCACACACACACACTTCCCCCCCCCACACACACACACACACACTTCCACCCCCCACACACACACACATCCCCCCCCCACACACACACACTTCCCCCCCCACACACACACTTCCCCCCCCACACACACACACACTTTCCCCCCACACATTTCCCCCGCCCCCACACACACACACTCACGCACACTTCCCTCCCCCCACACACACACACTTCCCCCCCCCCCACACACACACACATTCCCCCCCCCCCACACACACACACTTCCCCCTCCACACACACACACACTCACACACATCCCCCCACACCCACACACTCCTCCCCCCCCCACACACACTCCTCCCCCCACTCACACACACACACTCCCCCTCCCCACACACACACTTCCCCCCCCCCACACACACACATTCCCCCCCCCCACACACACACACTTCCCCCTCCACACACACACACACTCACACACATCCCCCCACACCCACACACTCCTCCCCCCCCACACACACTCCTCCCCCCCACTCACACACACACACTCCCCCTCCCCACACACACACACTTACCCCCCCCACACACACACTTCCCCCCCCCCACACACACATTCCCCCCCCACACACACATTCCCCCCCCACACACACACTTTCCCCCCCCCACACACACACTTCCCCCCCCACACACACACATTCCCCCCCCACACACACATTCCCCCCCCCACACACACACTTCCCCCCCCCCACGCACGCACTTCCCCCCCCCCACACACACTTCCCCCCCCACACATACACACTTCCCCCCCCACACACACACTTCCCCCCCCCCACACACACACACTTCCCCCCCCACACACACACTTCCCCCCCCCACACACACACTTCCCCCCCCCACACACACACACTTCCCCCCCACACACACACACTTCCCCCCCCACACACACATCCCCCCTACACACACACACACTTCCACCCTACACACACACACTTCCACCCTACACACACACACACTTCCACCACACACACACACACACTACCCCCCCACACACACACACTACCCCCCCACACACACACACTACCCCCCCACACACACTCTTTCCCCCCCCCCCACACACACTCTTCTCCCCCCCCACACTCCCCCCCCCACACACTCCCCCCCTTACACACACACTTCCCCCCTACACACATTACCCCCCCCACATACACACACTTCCCCCCCCCACACTTCCCCACCCACACACTTCCCCCCCCACACAACACACTTTCCCCCCCACACACACTTTCCCCCCCCACACACACATACACTTTCTCAACACCCCACACACACACTTCCCCCCCACACACACACTTCCCCCCCCCACACACACACTTCCCCCCCCCACACACACACACACCTCCACCCCCCCCACTCACACACCTCCCCCCACACACACACTTCCCCCCCACACACACAAACTTCCCCCCCCACACACACTTCCCCCCCCCCCCCACACACACACACTCACACACATCCCCCCACATGCACACACACATCCCCCCTCACACACTCCCCCCCCACACACACACACTTCCCCCCCACACACACACACACTTCCCCCCCCCACACACACACACACACACACACACACACACACTTCCCCCCCCACACACACACACACACACATCCCCCCCACACACACACACTCACGCACACTTCCTCCCCCCCCACACACACACACATTCAACCCCCCAAACACACACTTCCCCCACACACACACACTTCCCCCCCCAACACACACTCACACACATCCCCCCACATCCACACACTCTTCCCCCCACCACACACTCCTCCCCCACCCCCACACACACTCCTCCCCCCCCCCCACACACACTCCTCCCCCCCCCACACACACACACTCCCCCCCTACACACACACACTACCCCCCCCACACACACACACTTTCCCCCCCCCCCACACACACACACTTCCCCCCACCACACACACACTTTGCCCCCCCCACACACACACACTTCCCCCCACCGCACACACACTTTGCCCCCCCACACACACACTTCCCCCCCCCCACAAACACTTCCCCCCTCCACCACACACACACACTTTCCCCCCCCCACACACACACTTCCCCCCACCACACACACACTTTGCCCCCCACACACACACACACTTCCCCCCACCACACACACACTTTGCCCCCCCACACACACTTTCCCCCCCACACACACACTTCCCCCCCCCACAAACACTTCCCCTCTCCACCACACACACACACTTTCTCCCCCCCCACACACACTTCCCCCCCCACACACACTTCCCCCCCCCACACACACACACACTTCCCCCCCACACACACACACTTCCCCCCCCCCACACACACACATCCCCCCCCCCACACTCACACTTCCCCCCCCACACACACACTTCCCCCCCCACACACACACACACTTCCCCCCCGACACACACACACACATCCCCCCCCCACACACACACACTCACACACTTTCCCACCCACACACTTCCCCCGCCCCACACACACACTTCCCCCACACACACACACTTCCCCCCCCAACACACACTCACACACATCCCCCCACATCCACACACTCTTCCCCCCACCACACACTCCTCCCCCACCCCCACACACACTCCTCCCCCCCCAAACACACACTCCTCCCCCCCCCACACACACACTCCTCCCCCCCCACACACACACACTCACACACTTTCCCACCCACACACTTCCCCCGCCCCACACACACACTTCCCCCCCCACACACACACACTCACGCACACTTCCTCCCCCCCCCACACACAACACATTCCCCCCCCCACACACACACACACACTTCCCCCCGCCACACACACACTTCCCCCCCCCACAGACACTCACACACATCCCCCCACATCCACACACTCTTCCCCCCCCCACACACTCCTCCCCCACCCCCACACACACTCCTCCCCCCCCCCCACACACACACTTCCCCCCTACACACACACACTACCCCCCCCCACACACACACACTTCCCCCCCCACACACACACACTTCCCCCCCCCCACACACACACACTTCCCCCCCCCCACACACACACACACACTTCCACCCCCCACACACACACACATCCCCCCCACACACACACTTCCCCCCCCACACACACACACACTTTCCCCCCACACATTTCCCCCGCCCCACACACACACACTCACGCACACTTCCCTCCCCCCACACACACACACTTCCCCCCCCCCACACACACACACATTCCCCCCCCCCCACACACACACACACTTCCCCCTCCACACACACACACACTCACACACATCCCCCCACACCCACACACTCCTCCCCCCCCCCACACACACTCCTCCCCCCCACTCACACACACACACTCCCCCTCCCCACACACACACACTTCCCCCCCCCCCACACACACACATTCCCCCCCCCCCACACACACACACACTTCCCCCTCCACACACACACACACTCACACACATCCCCCCACACCCACACACTCCTCCCCCCCCCACACACACTCCTCCCCCCCACTCACACACACCACACACTCCCCCTCCCCACACACACACACATCCCCCCCCCACACACACACACTTCCCCCCCCCCACACACACACACTCCCCCCCCCCCACACACACACACTTCCCCCCCCCCACACACACACTTCCCCCCCCCCACACACACATTCCCCCCCCCCCACACACACATTCCCCCCCCACACACACACATTCCCCCCCCACACACACACTTCCCCCCCCCACACACACTTTCCCCACACACACTTTCCAGCCCCCCACACACACACACTTTCCCCCCCCACACACACGCACGCACTTCCCCCCCCCCACACACACTTCCCCCCCCACACACACACACTTACCCCCCCCCCACACACACACACTTCCCCCCCACACACACACACTTACCCCCCCACACACACACTTCCCCCCCCCCACACACACACACTTCCCCCCCCACACACACACTCACACTTCCCCCCCACACACACACTTACCCCCCCCCCCACACACACACACTACCCCCCACACACACACACACTTCCCCCCCCCACACACAAACTCCCCCCCCCCCCCACACACACACACACTTTCTCCCCCCCCACACACAATTCCCCCCCCCCCCACACACACACACTTCCACCCTACACACACACACACTTCCACCACACACACACACACACTACCCCCCCACACACACACACTACCCCCCCACACACACTCTTCCCCCCCCCACACACACTCTTCTCCCCCCCCACACCCCCCCCCCACACACTCCCCCCCTTACACACACACTTCCCCCCTACACACACTACCCCCCCCACATACACACACTTCCCCCCCACACACACACACTTCCCCCCCCACACACACACACACTTCCCCCACAAACACACACTCACACTTCCCCCCACACACACACACACACACTTCCCCCCCACACACACACACACTCCCCCCCCCCCACACACACACACTCACACACATCCCCCCACATGCACACACACATCCCCCCCACACACACTCCCCCCCCACACACACTACCCCTCCACACACACACTTCCCCCCCACACACACACACTTCCCCCCCCACACACACACACTTCCCCCCCCCCACACACACACACACACTTCCCCCCCCCACACACACACACACACATCCCCCCCACACACACACACTCACACACTTTCCCCCCCACACACTTCCCCCGCCCCACACACACACACTTCCCCCCCCCACACACACACACTCACGCACACTTCCTCCCCCCCCACACACACACACATTCCCCCCCCCCACACACACTTCCCCCCCCCACACACACACACTTCCCCCCCCCCACACACACACACTTCCCCCCCCAACACACACTCACACACATCCCCCCACATCCACACACTCTTCCCCCCCCCACACACTCCTCCCACACCCCCACACACACTCCTCCCCCCCCCACACACACTCCTCCCCCCCCCCCACACACACACTTCCCCCCTACACACACACACTACCCCCCCCCACACACACACTTTCCCCCCCCCACGCACACACACTTCCCCCACCACACACACACTTTGCCCCCCCCACACACACACACTTCCCCCCACCACACACACTTTGCCCCCCCACACACACTTTCCCCCCCACACACACACTTCCCCCCCCCACAAACACTTCCCCCCTCCACCACACACACACACTTTCTCCCCCCCACACACACTTCCCCCCCACACACACACACACTTCCCCCCCACACACACACACTTCCCCCCCCCCCACACACACACACTTCCCCCCCCCCCACACATACACACACACTTCCCCCCCCCACACACACACACTCACACTTCCCCCCCCCACACACACACACACTTCCCCCCCCACACACACACACTTCCCCCCCCACACACACACACACTCACACTTCCCCCCCCACACACACAGACACACTTCCCCCCCTCCCCACACACACACTTCCCCCCCACACACACACACTTCCCCCCCACACACACACACTTCCCCCCCACACACACACACACACTTCCCCCCCCCACACACAAACTTCCCCCCCCCACACACACACACTTTCTCCCCCCCCCACACACAATTCCCCCCCCCACACACACATCCCCCCTACACACACACACACTTCCACCCTACACACACACACACACATACACTTCCCCCACACACACACATACACTACCCCCCCACACACACATTACCCCCCCCACACACACACACTACCCCCCCCACACACACACACTACCCCCCCACACACACTCTTCCCCCCCCCACACACACTCTTCTCCCCCCCCACACACTCCCCCCCCCTCACACACACACTTCCCCCCTACACACACTACCCCCCCCACATACACACACTTCCCCCCCACACACACACTTCCCCCCCCACACACACATACACGTTCTCAACACCCCACACACATACTTCCCCCCCACACACACACACTTCCCCCCCCCACACACACACTTCCCCCCCCCACACACACACACACACTTCCCCCCCCCCCACACACACTCACACTTCCCCCCACACACACACACACTTCCCCCCCACACACACACACTTCCCCCCCCACACACACACTTCCCCCCCCCCCCACACACACTCACACTTCCCCCCACACACACACACACAAACTTCCCCCCCACACACACTTTCCCCCCCCACACCCTCACACACTTCCCCCCCCCACACACACACACTTTCTCCCCCCCCACACACACACACTTCCCCCCCCCCCCCCCACACACACACACACTTCCCCCCCCCACACACACACACTCACACACATCCCCCCACATGCACACACACATCCCCCCGACACACACTCCCCCCCCCACACACACTACCCCCCCACACACACACACACACACTTCCCCCCCCCACACACACACTTCCCCCCCCCACACACACACACACACACTTCCCCCCCCCACACACACACACACACATCCCCCCCACACACTTTCCCCCCCACACACTTCCCCCGCCCCACACACACACTTCCCCCCCCACACACACACACTCACGCACACTTCCTCCCCCCCCACACACACACACATTCCCCCACCCCACACACACACTCACACTTCCCCCCCCCACACACACACACACTTCCCCCCCCCACACACACTCACACACATCCCCCCACATCCACACACTCTCCCCCCCCCCCACACACTCCTCCCCCACCCCCACACACACTCCTCCCCCCCCCACACACACACTCCTCCCCCCCCGCCCCACACACACACTTCCTCCCTACACACACACACTACCCCCCCCACACACACACACTTCCCCCCCCCCCCCACACACACTTCCCCCCACCACACACGCACTTTGCCCCCCCACACACACACACTTTCCCCCCCCCACAAACACTTCCCCCTCCACCACACACACACACTTTCTCCCCCCCCACACACACTTCCCCCCCCACACACACACACACTTCCCCCCCACACACACACACACTTCCCCCCCCCCACACACACACACTTCCCCCCCACCACACATACACACACACTTTGCCCCCCCACACACACACACACTCACACTTCCCCCCCCCCACACACACACACTTCCCCCCCACACACACACACTTCCCCCCCCCCCACACACACACACTTCCCCCCCACACACACACACTTCCCCCCCCCACACATACACAGACACTTCCCCCCCCACACTCACACACACTCACACTTCCCCCCCCCCCACACACACACACTCACACTTCCCCCCCACACACACAGACACACTTCCCCCCTCCCCACACACACACTACCCCCCCACACACAAACTTCCCCCCCCCACACACACACACACTTTCTCCCCCCCCTACACACACATCCCCCCTACACACACACACACACTTCCACCCTACACACACACACACATACACTTCCCCACACACACACATACACTACCCCCCCACACACACACTACCCCCCCCACACACACACACTACCCCCCCACACACACACACTACCCCCCCACACACACTCTTCTCCCCCCCACACCCCCCCCCACACACTCCCCCTCCCACACACTCCCCCCCCCTCACACACACACTTCCCCCCTACACACACTACCCCCCCCACATACACACACTTCCCCCCACACACACACTTCCCCCCCCCACACACATACACTTTCTCAACACCCCACACACACACTTCCCCCCCACACACACACACTTCCCCCCCCCACACACACACTTCCCCCCCCACACACACACACACTTCCCCCCCACACACACTCACACTTCCCCCCACACACACACACACACACACACACATCCCCCCACACACACAAACTTCCCCCCCCACACACACTTTCCCCCCCCACACCCTCACACACTTCCCCCCCCACACACACACACTTTCTCCCATCCCACACACACACACTTCCCTCCCCCCCACACACACACACACTTCCCCCCCCCACACACACACACACATCCCCCCCCACACACTTTCCCCCCCACACACTTCCCCCGCCCCACACACACACACTTCCCCCCCCCACACACACACACTTCCCCCCCCCCACACACACTCACACACATCCCCCCACATCCACACACTCTCCCCCCCCCACACACTCCTCCCCCACCCCCACACACACTCCTCCGCCCCCCCACACACACTCCTCCCCCCCCGCCCCACACACACACTTCCCCCCCCCCACAAACACTTCCCCCTCCACCACACACACACACATTCTCCCCCCCACACACACTTCCCCCCCCCACACACACACACTTCCCCCCCACACACACACTTCCCCCCCCCCCACACACACACACTTCCCCCCCCACACACACACACTTCCCCCCCCCCACACATACACACACACTTCCCCCCCCCACACACACACACACTCACACTTCCCCCCCCACACACACACTTCCCCCCCACACACACACACACACACACACACACACTTCCCCCCCACACACACACACATCCCCCCCCACACACACACACTTTTCCCCACACACTCTCCCCCCCCCCCCCACAACACACACACTTTCCCCCCCACACACACACACCACACTTCCCCCCCCCCCACACACACACACACATTCCCCCCCCCCCCACACACACACGCACACACTTCCCCCCGCCACACACACACACACTTTCTCCCCCACCCACACACAATTCCCCCCCCCACACACACTACCCCCCCACACACACTCTTCCCCCCCCCACACACTCTCCCCCCCCCCCACACACACTCCTCCCCCCCCCACACACACTCCTCCCCCCCCACACACTCCTCCCCCCCCCCCACACACACACTTCCCCCCTACACACACACACTACCCCCCCCCCACACACACACACTTTCCCCCCCCCCCACACACACACACTTCCCCCCACCACACACACACTTTGCCCCCCCACACACTTTGCCCCCACACACACACTTTCCCCACCCCCACAAACACTTCCCCCCTCCACCACACACACACACTTTCTCCCCCCCACACACACTTCCCCCCCACACACACACACTTCCCCCCCACACACACACACTTCCCCCCCCCACACATACACACACACTTCCCCCCCACACACACACACTCACGCTTCCCCCCCCCACACACACACACACACTTCCCCCCCACACACACACACACTTCCCCCCCCCCCACACACACACACTCACACACATCCCCCCACATGCACACACACATCCCCCCCACACACACTCCCCCCCCCCCACACACTACCCCTCCACACACACACTTCCCCCCCCCCACACACACTACCCCTCCACAGACACACTTCCCCCCCTCCCCACACACACACTTCCCCCCCACACACACACACTTCCCCCCCACACACACACACACACTTCCCCCCCCCACACACAAACTTCCCCCCACACACACACACACACTTTCTCCCCCCCCACACACAATTCCCCCCCCCAAACACACATCCCCCCTACACACACACACACTTCCACCCTACACACACACACATACACTTCCCCTACACACACACATACACTACCCCCCCACACACACACTACCCCCCCCCACACACACACACTACCCCCCCCACACACACACACTACCCCCCCACACACACACACTACCCCCCCACACACACTCTTCCCCCCCCCACACACACTCTTCTCCCCCCCACACACTCCCCCTCCCACACACTCCCCCCCCCTCACACACACACTTCCCCCCTACACACACTCCCACCCCCACATACACACACTTCCCCCCCACACACACACTTCCCCCCCCACACACACATACACACTTCCCCCCCCACACACACTCACACTTCCCCCCCACACACACACACACACTCCCCCCCACACACACACACTACCCCCCCCCACACAGACACTTCCCCCCCCCCACACACACTCACACTTCCCCCCACACACACACACACACAAACTTCCCCCCCCACACACACTTTCCCCCCCCACACCCTCACACACTTCCCCCCCACACACACACACTTTCTCCCCCCCCACACACACACACTTCCCCCCCCCCCACACACACACACACCTTCCCCCCCCCACACACACACACTCACACACATCCCCCCACATGCACACACACATCCCCCAAACACACTCCCCCCCCCCACACACACTACCCCCCCACACACACACACTTCCCCCCCACACACACACCTCCCCCCCCCACACACACACACACACACTCACACTTCCCCCCCCACACACACACTTCCCCCCCCACACACACACACACACACACACACTCCCCCCCCCACACACACACACACACATCCCCCCCACACACTTTCCCCCCCACACACTTCCCCCGCCCCACACACACACACTCCTCGCCCCCACACACACACACTCACGCACACTTCCTCCCCCCCCACACACACACACATTCCCCCACCCCACACACACACTCACACTTCCCCCCCCCCACACACACACACTTCCCCCCCCCCACACACACTCACACACATCCCCCCACATCCACACACTCTCCCCCCCCCCACACACCCCTCCCCCACCCCCACACACACTCCTCCCCCCCCCCACACACACACTCCTCCCCCCCCGCCCCACACACACACTTCCCCCCTACACACACACACTACCCCGCCCCACACACACACACTTCCCCTCCCCACACACACACTTCCCCCCACCACACACGCACTTTGCCCCCCCACACACACACACTTTCCCCCCCCCACAAACACTTCCCCCTCCACCACACACACACACTTTCTCCCCCCCCACACACACTTCCCCCCCCACACACACACACACTTCCCCCCCACACACACACACACTTCCCCCCCCCCCCCACACACACACTTCCCCCCCCCACCACACATACACACATACTTCCCCCCCCACACACACACACACTCACACTTCCCCCCCCACACACACACACACTTCCCCCCCACACACACACACTTCCCCCCCCCCCCCACACACACACACTTCCCCCCCACACACACACACTTCCCCCCCCCCACACACACACACTTCCCCCCCACACACACACACTTCCCCCCCACACACACACACTTCCCCCCCCCCCCACACACACTCACACTTCCCCCCACACACACACACACACAAACTTCCCCCCCCACACACACTTTCCCCCCCCACACCCTCACACACTTCCCCCCCCACACACACACACACTTTCTCCCCCCCCACACACACACACTTCCCCCCCCCCCACACACACACACACACTTCCCCCCCCCACACACACACACTCACACACATCCCCCCACATGCACACACACATCCCCCCGACACACACTCCCCCCCCACACACACTACCCCCCCACACACACACACCTCCCCCCCCACACACACACACTTCCCCCCCCACACACACACTTCCCCCCCCACACACACACACACACACACTTCCCCCCCCCACACACACACACACATCCCCCCCACACACTTTCCCCCCCACACACTTCCCCCGCCCCACACACACACACTTCCCCCCCCACACACACACACTCACGCACACTTCCTCCCCCCCCACACACACACACATTCCCCCACCCCACACACACACTCACACTTCCCCCCCCCACACACACACACTTCCCCCCCCCACACACACTCACACACATCCCCCCACATCCACACACTCCTCCCCCCCCCGCCCCACACACACACTTCCCCCCTACACACACACACTACCCCCCCCCACACACACACACTTCCCCCCCCCCACACACACTTCCCCCCACCACACACGCACTTTGCCCCCCCACACACACACACTTTCCCCCCCCCACAAACACTTCCCCCTCCACCACACACACACACTTTCTCCCCCCCCACACACACACACTCCCCCCCCCCCCACACACACACACTTCCCCCCCACACACACACACTACCCCCCCCCACACACACACACTTCCCCCCCCCCACACACACTTCCCCCCACCACACACGCACTTTGCCCCCCCCACACACACACACTTTCCCCCCCCACAAACACTTCCCCCTCCACCACACACACACACTTTCTCCCCCCCCACACACACTTCCCCCCCCACACACACACACTCCCCCCCCCCCCACACACACACACTTCCCCCCCACACACACACACACTTCCCCCCCATACACACACACACTTCCCCCCCCCCACACACACACACTTCCCCCCCCCACCCACACACAATTCCCCCCCCCACACACACACTACCCCCCCACACACACTCTTCCCCCCCCCACACACACTCCTCCCCCCCCCCACACACACTCCTCCCCCCCCCCACACACTCCTCCCCCCCCCCCACAAACACACTTCCCCCCTACACACACACACTACCCCCCCCCACACACACACACTTTCCCCCCCCCACACACACACACTTCCCCCCACCACACACACACTTTGCCCCCCCACACACACTTTCCCCCCCACACACACACTTTCCCCCCCCCCATAAACACTTCCCCCCTCCACCACACACACACACTTTCTCCCCCCCACACACACACACACTTCCCCCCCACACACACACACTTCCGCCCCCCCCACACACACACACTTCCCCCCCCCACACATACACACACACTTCCCCCCCCCACACACACACACACTCACACTTCCCCCCCCCACACACACACACACACTCACACTTCCCCCCCCCACACACACACACACACTTCCCCCCCACACACACACTCACACTTCCCCCCCCCACACACACACACACTCACACTTCCCCCCCCCCACACACACACACACACACTTCCCCCCCACACACACACACACTTCCCCCCCCACACACACACACTCACACACATCCCCCCACATGCACACACACATCCCCCCCACACACACTCCCCCCCCACACACACTACCCCTCCACACACACACTTCCCCCCCACACACACACACTTCCCCCCCCACACACACTTCCCCCCCCCCCACACACACACACACACTTCCCCCCCCCCCCACACACACACACACATCCCCCCCACACACACACACTCACACACTTTCCCCCCCCACACACTTCCCCCGCCCCACACACACACACTTCCCCCCCCACACATACACACACACTTCCCCCCCCACACTCACACACACTCACACTTCCCCCCCCCCACACACACACTCACACTTCCCCCCCACACACACAGACACACTTCCCCCCCTCCCCACACACATACTTCCCCCCCACACACACACACTTCCCCCCCACACACACACACACACTTCCCCCCCCACACACAAACTTCCCCCCACACACACACACACACACACTTTCTCCCCCCCCCACACACACATCCCCCCTACACACACACACACTTCCACCCTACACACACACACACACATACACTTCCCCCACACACACACATACACTACCCCCCCACACACACACTACCCCCCCACACACACACACTACCCCCCCACACACACACACTACCCCCCCACACACACTCTTCTCCCCCCCACACCCCCCCACACACTCCCCCTCCCACACACTCCCCCCCCCTCACACACACACTTCCCCCCTACACACACTACCCCCCCCACATACACACACTTCCCCCCCACACACACACTTCCCCCCCACACACACATACACTTTCTCAACACCCCACACACACACTTCCCCCCCACACACACACTTCCCCCCCCCACACACACACTTCCCCCCCCCCACACACACACACTTCCCCCCCCACACACACTCACACTTCCCCCCACACACACACACACACACACACACTTCCCCCCACACACACACACACACACACTTCCCCCCCACACACACAAACTTCCCCCCCCACACACACTTTCCCCCCCCCACACCCTCACACACTTCCCCCCCCACACACACACACATCCCCCCCCACACACACACACTCACGCACACTTCCTCCCCCCCCACACACACACACATTCCCCCCCCCCACACACACACACACACTTCCCCCCCCCCACACACACACACTTCCCCCCCCCCACACACACTCACACACATCCCCCCACATCCACACACTCTCCCTCCCCCACACACTCCTCCCCCACCCCCACACACTCCTCCCCCCCCACACACACTCCTCCCCCCCCGCCCCACACACACACTTCCCCCTACACACACACACTACCCCCCCCACACACACACACTTTCCCCCCCCCCACACACACTTCCCCCCACCACACACACACTTTGCCCCCCCACACACACACTTCCCCCTCCACCACACACACACACTTTCTCCCCCCCCACACACACTTCCCCCCCCCCCCCACACACACTTCCCCCCCACACACACACACTTCCCCCCCCCACAC